>NC_054474.1:65378605-65679855 GCF_017639515.1 Carcharodon carcharias | reverse complement strand
ACCCTTTGTACCTTTGTACATAAACATTTCCCAGCCTATCATCATTTAACTAATACTCTAGCATTCTATTTTTCCTACTGAAGTGGATAACTTCACACTTATCCATGTTATACTGTACCTGCCATGTATTTTTCCACTTGCTCAACTTGTCTAAATCATCTTGAAGCCTCTTTACATCCTCCTCACTGCTCGCATTCCCACCTAGTTTTGTGTCATCAGCAAACTTGGAACTATTACATTTGGCTCCTTCATCCAAATCATTGATATATATTGTGAATACCTGGGGCCCAAGCTCTGACCCCTGCAGTACCCCACTAGTCACCGCCCGCCACTCCAGAAAGAGACCCATTTATTCCTACTGTCTATTTCCTGCCTGCTAGCTAATTCTCAATCCATGCCAATATATTATCCCCAATCCCATGTGCTTTAATTTTGCACACTGACCACTTATGTGGGACTTCATCAAAAGCTTTCCGAAAATCCAAATACACCACATCCACTGGTTCTCCCATATCTATTCTGCTAGTTACATCCTCAAGAAAACTGCAGCAGGTTTGTCAAACATGATTTCCTCTTCATGAATCCATGTTGGCTTTCACTAATCCCAATGATATTTTCCCAGTGTCCTGTTATCACAAACTTCATCATAGACTCTAGCATTTTCCGTACCACTGATGTTAGGCTGTAATTCACTGTTTTCTCCCTCCTTCCTTTTTTAAATAGTGGGGTTATATTTGCCCCCCTCCAATCTGCAGGGATTGTTCCAGAATCTACAGAAATTTGGAAGATGATAACCACTATTTCCCTGGCCACCTCCTTTGTAACCTGGGATGTAGATTATTAGGCCCTGGGGATTTATTGGCTTTCTGTCCCATTCATTTCTCCAGCACTATTGTTTTAGTAATACAAATTTCTTTCAATTTCTCCTTCTCACTAGACTCTTGGTTCCCTAGCATTCCTGGGAAGTCATTTGTGTCTTCTTTCATGAAGACAGAACTAAAGTAGTTGTTTGATTACTCTGATACATTTCCTTGTGCTCCATTATAAATGCTCCCGTTTTGGACAGTAAGGGACCTACCTTTGTCTTCTCTAATCTTTTTCTTTTTACAGACTTACAGAAGCTTTTGCAGTCTACTTTTGTGTTGCTTGCAAGTTTACTCTCATACTCTATTTTTCCTCTCTTAATCAATCTCTTGGTCCTCCTTTGCTGAATTCTAAACTGCTCCCAATCCTCAAGCTTGCTACTTTTTCTAGCAACTTTATATGACTCCTCTTCGGATCTAATACTATCCTTAATTTCTTTTGTGTGCCATGATTGGGCCACTTTACCTGCACCAGAAAGAATGAATAACTTTTGCAATGTATACATTCATACCTTAAATATTAGCCATTGTCTATCCATTGTCATGTCTTTTCATGATATGCCTCCCCAATCTATCTTAGCCAACTCACCCCTCATACATTCGTAGTGTCCTTTGTTTAGATTTTGGACCTTAGTTTTGGATCAGATTACTTTACTTTCCATCCTAATGAAGAATTCCATCATGTTATGGTCACTCTCCCTAAAGGACCCCACACAACAAGATTACGAATTAATTCTTTTTCATTGCACAATACCAAATCTAGGATAGCTTGTTCCCTATTCGGTTCCTCAGCCTGCTGCTCTAAAAAACCATCATGTGCTCACTGTAGGAATTAATCTGCCACAGTATTATTGCTAATTTGGTTTGCCCATCTTATATGCAGATTAAAGTAACCCATGATTACTATAGCATCCTTGTTACTTGCATCTCTAATTTCTTGTTTAATGCTGTCCCCTACCTTACTACTACTTTGGAAGTCAATGGCAGTCCGCGTTTCCAGCCATCAGACATCAGGAACCTCTTTGTAATACATCTGCATATCATTATACGCCAGCTGACTGGAATCATTCCCCTGCGCAGGATCATCCGAACATATCAATGTTTCACAACTGCACACAGGCGACATGCACCAGGCGAGCTGTACTTCACTTGGGACTTCGAAGTTTGTTTGCCTACCTTGTTTCAGGCAGCACTCGCAGTCATCAGTACCAGGCTTAGCAGACAGCACCACATCACTTTTAAGGGGGCTCATGGGCTGGTCTCTACCTACCAGATCAGCCATAAAGCAGGTGTGGCTTTTCAATGGCTGCAAGGTAGGGCTTGCTTGGGGAAGGGGGAGAAGTGGCCTTTGGCAAGGGAAGAGGCTACAGGGTGAGGATTCTACTGAGGAAGGGGGGTATCCCATGGTGTCTATGGGGGCACAAGTTGATCTGTGTAAGTGGCCTCAAGATGGCAAGGGCTGAGGAGGCAGCCTCCAGAGGAGATGAGGCTAGCCAGATGGAAATGAGAGAGTGAGTGATGATGTCCTTTGAGCTGGCAGCGAGTGAGATGCCACTAAATGTGTGATGGTCCTGTGAGTGTGTGAGTTTAGAGTGATGAGATGGTTGTCTTACCCTGGTGGCATGAATGAGATCATTCATCCTCTATCTGCATTGGATGGCCAACCTCTTCTGTGCCACATTGACACTGATCACCACTGCCATTGCCAACCAAGCCAGAGCAGTAATGTTGCTGCCCCTCCTGTGGTCAGAGTAGGGGTAGAGGACATCACGGCAGACCTCCACGGTGTCCAAAAGGTGCTTGAGGGATGCATCACTTAACTGGGGTGGAGGTGGTCACTACAGTCTTCTTGCCTTTCGGGTCCATGTCTTCTGTGCAGCCTTCCTGGGCTGGAAGCACTGGGAGGTGTGCACACGGTTGCACTTTAAATGTGGCACCCGGCATGGTGAAACAACAAGGTCATAACATGGCGAGCAAATGAGAGTCTGCCCACCATCGAAACGGCGTGTTTCCCGGGAATGTATGATCAATGAGGCGGGATTGGGGCTATACGGCATGAGAAGCCGCCATTGCGGCTGGTGGGTAAAATGCCCTCTTTCCCCCTCGCTATCGTACTTAGTGCAAATCTGGGACTATTCTGCCCTCTGATTTAGAGGCATGAGTTTACTGACCAAGCCATGGCTGACAAACAAGAATGAGAGAAGTGTAAAATATAACTTTCCGAAGAAGAGTCATCTGGAACTCAATACATGAACTGTTTCTCTCTCCACAGATGCTGTCAGGATCGCTTAGCTTTTCCAGCACTTTCTGTTTTTATTTTTAATTGATTAGAAGTTTTGTTCCTTTGTTGTTCACACAAATCAACCATTTTAATTGACAAGTGAGGTCTATTCTTGTAGAGCAATAGAAGGTGAGAATAGAATCATGAGGCAAGCGCTGCAGTCAGCCATATTTTCTTTTGCCACTGGAAATGTGTTTTTGCGGCAATACCTATATTAATGGAAGAGTCTAATTTTATGTAATACATAGAAACCCCATTGGCCCATTAATTTGTGTTGATTTAATTCTTATTCTTAACTATGCATGAAAACTTTATGGAGTGAGACCACAATGCAAAATATGCCCCAAAATATTCTACACCGCTAGTGATGACAAATGAGCTGAGAAATTGGACGATCCCATGCCCCTTTTTTAGACATGAGCATGAGCCTCCAATATGTGGGCAGGAAGAGTGAGCTCACTGCAAGCTAAAAGTGCTTGATCCACCTGTCATGTTGATATGACAAAAAAGAGAGACGCCCAGTTCCCACATCAGAATAAATATTAGACCCTTTGTGTATACAAATAAATGACCTAATGCCTGTTTGAAATGACCTTTGTAAAATTGGGTCCCCTGAACGCAGTCAGCATTGGGCCACCTGTGAGGCTTACAGGTGGCCTGAAAGAGACTGCAGCAGACCACCATCAGAATGCTAAGTTTTTGACCAAATATTTAGTTGACTCTGCAGCTAGGTGGTTTGGAACCTAAGAACATAAGTGTTAAGAGCAGGAGTAGATTATATGGCCCGCAAAATCTGCTGTGCCATTCAATACGATCATGACTGATCTGCCTCAACTCTATTTTCTCAGCAACTCCCCGTATCTCTTGATTCCTTGAGAGACCAAAAATTTGTCTATCTCAGCCTTAAATATAATTAACGATGGCGCATCCACAAACCTCTGGGTTGACAATTCCAAACACTCATAACCCTTTGAGTGAAGAAATTTCTCATCATCTCAGTCCTAAATGATCAACCCCTTATCCTGAGACTGTTCCCGCATGTCCTAGATTCCCTAGAAAGGGGAAACAACCTCTTAGTGTCTACCCTGTCAAGCCGCCTCACCTTTCAGAAACTTATAGGAGTGTTTCCTCTGGCTCCACTGCTGTTCCTTTGACCAATGCTAGCCCATTGTTTTCTCTCCTTTCAACTGCCTTCCTTCTCAGTTTCCACCCTCCCATTTTTCATCCTTACTGATCGCCAACCCTTTCTGGTCAACTTCCCTTCCTCTTTAAGCACTTATCTAAGGCTGCTCCCAGCAATGCTGCTGTCCAGAATCCCAAGCCCACACATCTGTGAGCTGTCAGGGTATGCCCGTCTTCATTTAAAGAGGGCAATATTGCTTGAATCTACCTGTTCAGGTGCTGGGATCATTCCTCTGCACCCAGACCAACATGACAACTTTTGCAGTCATGGATACTTAAAATTGAGAGTGTTTCCAGGGCAACAGGAAATAGAATTCTAAGGCTAAAGATGAGACAACTGGGATTGTCCTATATGAAACAATCAATTTGTAACTACAAAAAATTTTAACATCATGATTAAATATTTATTGTAATTCTTCCATGTATACAGATTCTGAGCGCACTCCTTTGAAATTTATTGCAACACATTAAATGCCTTACAACATTTGACTGTTGAACTTTAACAACATCTTTGCAGTACTGCACTTTATTTCAAAATGTAACGCTTAACCAAAGTCAAATAGCACTGTTCCAGAGTCTGATTCTTTTGTACACCTTATCTTCACATGAAACTCTGTAGCACTAACCTTGTAGACACAGCAATGCATTTCTAGGTGTTTGTAATCTGAATATTGTGGTTACTTGTAGAGAATAGTGCAGCCATTTTCTAGTGGCCTGTTCCATGTTATAATTGATGCTGTTCCTTGAAGGTTGATTCTTTGGTTTCAGGTGGAGATGGGGCATCTGCTGACCAGTTTTTCCTGGATCAATATGTGGCAGTGACCAATTATGACAAGCAGGAAAGCACCGAGATCAGCCTGCATCAAGGACAAGTAGTGGAAGTAATTGAGAAAAATGAATCTGGTAAGTTATTTTTGAAAAAACACACAAATTTAGATGTCTAATGTTGAGAGATTAACACTCAAGTAAACATGTCTATCCAAGTATCTCACCCTCCATTCTATAAATCTGCAGCAATAGGGCATGCCAATTCCCACTTTAGATTGAATATTGTGATTGTTTGCCTGTTTCTAAAGCTCACACTTGTACATTAACAAATCTGTGATCATTGCAGCCTGTGGACCTCAATCACTTTATTTTTGTTCTATTAGACTTGGAATGGTAGTGGTGTTGCTTGGATGGAATTTAGCTACCAATAATTCCCTTGATAATGGCATGATATCAAGTTGGATGATTTTGCCAGACAATGCGATTAAACCCTCTTCACTTACAAGTGTCCTGTACCACGACTGGGTTTTCATAATATTGTACTTATTGTTTGTTTATCATTTAACTCCTGTTGACTTTAATGGTGAAGAATACTCTCGAGTAGTAAATAGAATAAATGTTAAGTATTTGTCTCTCCGATAAGTCATAGGTATTGACATAATTAATAGTTTATCAAATAACTGAAGATTTATCTCAGGTATGGTTCTACAGTGGAGGTGAGGCTGTATGTCCATTTTAATGTATTGCTTGAGAACATGCAGTTCTGTTCATGAGATTGATTGATTGATTGGTTTTTAAAAACCATGGCCAGAATTTTCTCATCGGCGTGCGGGGGGGCGGATCCTGCAACCCGACGCGTAAAATGACGTCGGGGGAGCGTCCCGATGTCACCGCGCTCCATCGCAATATTTAGGTGGGTGGGCGGGCGCGCAATGTTCTCCGATGCGCACCCGCCATTACTTAACGATCCACTTAAGGCCCTTGAGGCAGCAATTGTTGGGGATATTTTGGGGCCCATGCGATCCTCGGGACATCGCACGAGTGCAATGGGCAGGCCACATTTGTATAAACCTCATCCACGGGTGGGATTACAGGGGTGAGTGGGGTTGCGAGTGTTATTTGTCAGACATTTAATTGTGAAAGTTACTGATACTTGCCTGTGTGAGCAGGAATACTTCAAATCTCTTCACAGCTGCTTGGACAAGAGTAACAGCCTTCAGGTCAGGACTCTTGAGCGAACATCATTTCTGCGGCCTTGCTGGTTTCAGGAAGCCTGGGCATGGGAGTTGTACTATCCACTGGAGGCACCTCCTCTGAGGAGGTAGGGGGGGCCAGAAGGGGGAGGAGGCCAGGAGTCCACACTCAGCCCCCAGGGGAGTCACCTTTGGGAGGAGAGGCACAGGCTCAAGGGGTGCAGGGCCAACAGGAAGCCAAGCGGAAGGGACTGCAGAAGATGCCACTATCCTGCTGCCAGGGTTTACAGGCGGCAAAGCAGCTACCTCAGTATGGCTGAGGTGCAGTCCTGAAGGAGGCTCTGTCTCTTAAGGGAGACAGTCATCTCCATCCGTCAGATGATAGGCCCTGAGATCTGCACCAACTGTGTTGGTGGGCACCTAATGCCAGTGGCGCTGAAGGTCACGACTGCCCTCAGCTTCTATGCCTCTGGCTCTTCCAAGTGGTTGGTGGGTGATCTTTGCGGTGTCTCCCAATCAGCTGTCCACACTTGTGTCAAGCTGGTAACAGACGCACTGTTCAGGCACGCATTGATTTCATCCACTACCGCTGAGACGAGGCAAGCCAGACATGCGAGCCAGAGGCTTCGCAGCCATTGATGGCTTCCCCCGCGTCCAGGGTGCAATCGACTACACACATGTAGCTATCAAGGCGCCTGTGGGTGAGCCCAGTGCCTTTGTCAACATTAACATTAATAAGATGCAGATTCTACAAGTGTGTGTAAGTTACCCTGGCAGCTCCCACGACGCCTACACCCTCAGACACTCCCAGGTGCCGAGGCTCTTCAGTGCTCCGGCTCGGCTGGATGGATGGATAACAAGGGCTATCCCTTCAAAAGGTGGCTCATGACGCCTCTCCGCCATCCAAGAACAGAGGCGGATCAGCACTACAATAGGAGCCGCGCCTCCACAAGGGCTGTGGTGGAGAGAACCATCGGTTTTCTCAAGGTGTGCTTCCAATGCCTGGACCGTTCAGGGGGCGTACTCCAATACCCCCTAGATCTTATGTCGCTGATAGTGGTTGCATGCTGCACTCTCCACAATCTGGCAGAAAGTGGTGATGCAGTGGACAAAGTAGGTGTAGACACATTTGCTCTGCCTGCACACAGTGAGTTTAGCAGTGAGTCCAAGGATGAGCATGCACAGGAAAACGCTGAGGGGGTAGACGCTGACCCAGGCAACCTCCAGGGAGGCAGGGACACCTGGGTGGCTTTAATCGAATGAACCTTTAGCTAGCGCACCACAGATGGACCTCCAGGACAAGCCAGGGCTGCAGGCTCCATTCTCGATACCTGAGTGCAAAATCTGCCTGGGTTGGAACATTAACTAAGGGCCTTGTCAATAAAGCTCAATGTCAAACAACTTACTCATAATGTCATGGGTTCCCGTCCACATGCAGATGTAAGGAATCACCCTGACCCATGTTTACATATCAAACTTTAATGATTTTACAAAATGAAGTACAGAAAAAAATAATTACAAAGGCGTTACGCATCACACCAGGTGGTCATGAACTAATAGCAGGGCAAGATAAAGGCCAGGATTTTCCCCTCAGCAATTTGGGGGCGGGACCCGCTCGCCGAGGGGAAAATGACACGGGATGATGTCAGGAGGAACCCCCAACGTCATCCCGGCCCATTTAAATCTTTAGGAAGGTGGGCGGACAGCGAAATCAGCTGTCCGCCCGCCAACCTGTCAATGGCCAATTAAGGCCATTGACAGGATCATTAAACTTTTGAAGACCCTGCCTGTCCAAGTTGAAGGCCAGGAGCCCCAGCGGGTTCCTGATTATTCATGAAACTTCATCCACTGGTGGAATGAAGTTTCATGTCCGTTTTTTAAAAAATTAATAAACTTTATGTGTTTCTAATTGACATGTCCCATCTCATGTGACATTGTCACATGTGGGAGACATGTTAATAATTTTAATATTTTTTGACTTTTCTTACCTGTCAGTAAACTCCCTGAGACAACACTTTGCCTCAGGGAGCAGTGGGCGCTTTGACAGTTGGGGATTCCCTCCCTACCTCCACACAGGAAGCGCATAGTGCTTCCTGTTGGGCAGGCCGCTGGGTGGGTCTTAATTGGCCCTCCCATTCAAAATGGCGGCCACCTCTGATCTCCATCCTGCATCTCCCACCACACAAGCCCCCCACCACCGCTCAACGCAACCCCCCCCCCAACCCCCCCACCCTGCCAGAGCAAAAACTGTCATTTTCTGAGGCCCGTGTGTTGAGCTGAGAAATTTCCCAACTTGCGCTACTCACCTCATGTTCAAATCCCGCTCACTATAATGTGTTGTCAGACATCTTAGTTTGTTGTTTCTCTGAATTTGCTTCCCAACATAATGCTCTTCAAGCTCTCAGCTCCTGCAACTTAATGAAGACTTAAATAATAAAGCAAAATCTCAATTAAAAAGTTGATTTCTGTAAGACAGCATTTGTGATCTAAACACAAATGTTGAATGGATACATGATCGAATGCATTCCTGGCTGGCCCCCCTCATCCTTCATCCTCCATAACCTTGGCTGAAAATTGGGGGGTGCTGGGAACAGGGCTGGGTGTCCTGGAGTTGGGCCCCACCCGCCATCTTTAGAGGCCTGTAGAGTCTCCCTGATTCCGTGAAAATCCGGCCCTAAATCAATGTAAGGATGAAAATACAGGGTCCAGATGACACATTGATATCTGATTCCCAATAACGTTGAATGCAGAAGAGCCCTTTCTCCACTAGAGAAAGTTTGTCATGTTTAAATCACTTCATGCTCTCATTCCTCCTCATCTCTGTAAGTTCTTCACACCTTTCATGTTCCTCTGGTTTTTCATTTCTTTTTCTAAACCTCCCTGCACCTCACTCTCTTCATTTGACCCTATTTAAAAACCACCTCTTTGAACAGGCTTTCAATGTCTCCTTCCTTAGCTCAGGATCCACTTCCACCTGAATAGACATCCGTGAAGCACCTTGGAACATAATTACATTAAAGACACTACGTTGGTATAAATTGTTATTGAAATGTTTAACATCTAAGCAACTTTTGCCAAGCAATTTGCTGTTACAGGTTTCTGTTCACTAATAGTCTTGATGAAACATAAGAATTATATGGATTGACAATAGGCATTAATTTTTCCCTTTTTACTATTTATGTATTATGTTTAGAAAGAATCTCGATATTTGTATTAGTTTTGACGTATTCCTTCTCTCCTTTCCCATTGCCTGCATATGTCCATTTGTAATTTATTAAGCAGTTAATCAGGGATGTGCTACTCTAATCAAGTACAAGGATGTGCACCTTGAATCAATTTTCCCTCCAACAGTTTCCTATCTCTCTGAGATTGTGAACTGATGATTTGAGGAGTTACAGATGGAAGTCAGCAGTACCGTGTGTCACCAGCCTCCCTTAACCTATTTAATTTTCTGTGGTAGTTTTAAAAAAGCTGTTTTGTATTTGGTGGAGTAAAGTATTATAGTGCTTGTAAAGAACATATTTAAAATGAAATTAGATGAACAATGTCATCATTTCCCATAGGTATAAAAAAAGATATCCATGAAATTTGGTTGATATATAATGTAACATATGAACAAGTATAGGCCTCTTTTATCCATTAATTTTAATCCATGTGTTTCAATTGCAAAACCAAAAGGAAAGTGTTTATCTAATATCACAGTTTATGATGGCAGTTCTGTATTCCCTGATATTAAGAGGCTATGGCTCAATGTTGTCATTTAAAGATGTATGGAAAAGTCATACTGTAAAGCAATAAAACTGTGCAAACAGAAGGAAATAATATGGGTCAATCCACAGTGAAAAAGCATTGACACAAACATGGAACAGATTCAAGGCAATCTGGATTGTAAGGAAATAAGTCTAGACTGTTGGCAATGCTCCATCTCCATTTGTCCATGCTGCAGTTCCATTCCGTTATAACTCTCTTACTAAGTTGAGCTGATGAATTGTGGTTTATAATAATCATTAAATAAATGTAACTTGGTCACCCTAATTCTAGCCCATTTGCAGAATATGATTGTTAATTTTGTATCAGTAAAATGTAATATAGGATAATAATCATGATTATTTTTTCCCCATTTTCCAATTATATTTCTGTCTTCTTCCTAGAGACCACTATTTCCTTGACACCATTTCTTTCAAGGGCTGTGTGTATAATGCTATTTAACCTATCTTCACAAATAAAATAATAGGATCTTGTGTGTGCCTGAATTGATAGTAACTGGCTCAAGCATTGCACACCCCACACCTTGTGCACCCATTTTCAGCCATGATCTAATTTTTAAACCAATCGATGAAGTGGGCAAGTAACTTGCTCATCACCAAAAACATGTGTCTTGAGCCACACTTACTTGCCTCAAGTTAATTTTAGTCTTCACTGTGAGCAGCTATTTCATGGAAGCATCACTTAGAGGAAAAAGCTAACCGCCTCCAAAATGCCTCAATTCAAATAACCACTGCCCCAACCCCGGAAAGAGAGTTATTGCCTACATCATTGGAGGAAATCTTTAGATCTGGATAATTCTGCCCACCTGACCAACTAAAGAAGCAAGTATAGAGTTGGGAAATCTGCGAATGGGAAGAAATGAAACATTAAGCAGCACTGGAATATTAAGGCTTTGAGGAAATCATCAGCTGGAACAGTAATGACACCAAATGCATTAAGCAGTTATTAAAGAGATTGATGTATTTGGTGATTTGAAGTTCTTGTGCTTCCAGGATGGTGGTTTGTGAGCACAGCTGATGAGCAGGGTTGGGTCCCTGCCACGTGTCTGGAGGCCCAGGATGGAGCTCAGGATGACCTTTCAATTGTTAGTGCCAAGCCAGGGGAAGGTAAGCAGCCAAAACTAACAAGGAGTTTTATTCAGATAATACTTGTTGTGTTACAACTTAAAAGGCTTATTTTTAGCTTTCTTTTGGAACTGAATAAACATATTAGTTATTTTTAAAGCTGCAATATTATGAAATTACCACTATGCATGAGCATATCTTTTATGCTAAAAACAAAAAACGCTCTTAAACCAAACTAAAGTTGCTAAAAATTCAGAAATCTACGATATATAAAAGTAATTTAAAACATTTTCTGTCAATTTGGAACACAATTTCTTTGAGTATTTGGAAATTTGCCACTGGCATAAGGGCAGAAGTTTGTTTTCACCCAGGTTTGAATTTAATCAAAAAGTGTCAACCTTAACTCAATTAAAGTGCTTATGCTTCTGGATCAGAGGATCATGGCTTCAAGGTTCACTCTGGGACTTGAGCATTTAATGTAGGTTGACATTTCAGTGCAGTATTGGATGTGTTGCATTGTTGGAGGTGTCATCTTTTCCATAAGAAGACCTCCCATCTATCCTCTCAGATGGATATAAAAGATCCCGTGGCACGATTTGAAGAAAGGCAAAGGAATTCTTCCAGGGTTCTGGTTAACACTTATCCCTCAATTAATATTGCTTTAAAAAAAACATTATCTAGTCAGTCATTGACTTCATTTCTGTTTATGAGACTTTACTGTGCACAAATTGGCTGCTGTGCTTCCCACATCACAACAGCAACAACACCTAAAAGCACTACTAGATTGTAAGATAAGACTTGACACCCTGAGGTCCTGAAAGATTATATATAATTTAATTTATTTCTGTCATTAATTCCCCCTCTTCTCAGGTTTGTTACAGGAGTGGTAAAAATCACAGCTAAGCTCAGGGGAGGAGTTTAGGTAACAGACTGACTGTTCTTTCTTTGTAGATATATACTGACAGATTGCAACACATTTACAAGTCAATCACAAGTAGCATGTGTTTTTGCACTTCTTAAAATGTGTATTTTTAAATGTGCACTCATGAATATTCCATGATGGAAATGAGAATGGGTTGGTGGTGTGAGGGGGGCAGAGGGTGGGGGTGGGCCTGAGGAAGGTGAGGGCTTCATGCAGAAGATTGGCTGAACAATGCAACATTTTTAAACAGGAGGCATGTTGATGTTCCTGAACCAGAAACCAAGAATTGTGTCTCTGTTCATGGTCCCTACAATGTCAATGAGACAACTTGCCTAGCATCCCTTTTTATTTGAATAGGATTTCAGTTATTTACTTGTCAATCTTCTGGACATGAGGAGTCCAAGTATGGTCTTCAGGGAGGGGCGAGATTAGTAGTTAGGGAATACTTGGACCAGTGTGTCCAGATAGAATTGAATCCTTATTTTAAATTTGTATATTCTGCCCCTGTTTTTATATGCAGTCTCAATTCCTATTTGACATTTATGCTGGATAATGTCAGTAAAACATATTACACTGAAACTGATGGTGCTTTCAGTTAGTAGCTAAAGATCATTTAACAAAATAAAAAGCAAAGATTTTAGTGAGATTTAACATAATCACTCCATAACAGGTTCTTTTAATTCCTGATATTTTGCTTTTAAGTTTTATCAATTTCTCCAGAGACTTGAGAATTGGTTATTTTTGCTAGGAACAATTAACCACTTTAAAAGAATAAGGAACTTTTCTGTACCTTAATGTTTGACAGTTGTAACAACAGGTATTGTTTTATTTGTCTTGGCCACTGTGTATTTAGATATCATCCTGTCTCCATTTAGTTTGTCATTTTAATGTGATTTTAAATATGTATTTTTTGAAAAAATACATCCATAGCAGAGATTTGTTCACGAGTAATATAATGTGATTTAATATATATCAGGTATTTCCTCCTCATCTTGCAAGTATGATTCTATTAATCAATAGTAAATTGTTTTGAAAACCCATTCTAATATTTTAAGAACACAGTTTTATCACAGTGATGTTATGAACCATTAATGAGCTTTTTGTACTCTGTGATCACTTCCTACTTCCCAACATGCTGTCAGTCACTAAGACATTCTGGTCTCTGCCAAGACATGTGGGCCGTCGACGGACTTTAGGAGACTTGTACATCAGTGTTTGGGGCCAAGGTGGATGGAGACAAGTGCTTGCTGTTACAGTAGTCTGTGTTGCTGCTTGCTGTATTTATGTGCTGTATGTGTGTCTTGTTTACATGTTTAGCATGAACATGTTTAGCAGAATTTGCTCTTCTAGTGTAATTTTATATTTATATAAGCAACGTAACCCCAGTTAGAGTCTGGGGTTAAAGTTAACTTTGTCTACTTTACTATATTCATAGCCTTCTGAACCCATTATCCTCTAGCTCCAAGTGTGCAATTTAATTTATAGTGGGGTTTTCCATAAGACCGTTCTTAGCTGTAACCTAAGCCTAACAATGTCATGATACCTCCCCAACAGGTATTGGAAAGCCATTTTGTAGCTTTCTAATCTGTGTATGCAAATAAGGCCTAATGCAATATCCTCTTAATATGCTCTCACAAGCTCATAAATTAAGGTGAAGAATGCCCTTCACTTATTTTAGATCTTACTCTTCCAGAATATCAAATCTACCCTCTTTCCATTCTAGTATCTAGTGTTGCTTAAATAATTCAGTTGGCCTTGACTGATGTTCATGACATCCTATTCTAGCTTTTAATCACCATCTTCCAGGTGTACTTCCTAAATTTGCCTTTCATAATCCTGAATCTGTGCCTTTTTGTTCTGCTGTGTTAATATACCATAGAGTATTGTTTCAAGCTTACTTTCCTATACTCCATTTACTGTCTTATTTACCTGTGAGTCACTTTGAAATATCTCTTTTGAGGCCCCAGATTTATTGAGTAGTTCCTTATAGTTCTTCCCTCTGATTATTGGGAGTAACCTCCTCATTCTCCTGTGCATGCTCTAAGGCTTGGGTGTGATGTTTCAGCACGACTATGGGGAATTTGAACTCAACTTATTTGGCCTAGCCAGCATTCTAGTTACCTTCATTATTGCTACTTCACATTGGGGGACATGACAAGTGACAGCTCTACTAATGCCACGCATTAGTGTCACCCATGCATCCCTCAATAAGTTCTGTTCTACTCATGGAGTATGTGATTCCTATTGTATTTCCAAAATATAAAGAAGCTTGGATTTGTGTACATTGAAATTCATTTATCACCAGCTACCTTAGGGGCAAATCACCTTGAAGGTCTCTTTGTATTTTCTTTGTTGCCTCCTTTTAGTCTACAGTCCTGTCCTAGCTTGGTGTCATCAACTTTGCATGCTTCCAACCCTCGAAGAAACAAGGGTCACTGGAACCTCTTATGTTAAGGCTTTGCTTCCACAAGACTAAGTGAGAATTCTAGTGCAAAATGAGACCTACCATATCCAGGGTCTAGCCTAATTTCTAACTCATGCAGGTATTGTTTCCCCAGAGCAACTACGGGAGTGAAAGGGCCACAAATTTTTGGTCATTTAATAAATAGCTTTTGATAAGTAGCTTTTGATAAGCTACATTGCTATTTTTAAATTTGAGATGGATGCCTCTAATACCAGATCTTTATAATACATCAAGACTTTTCCCTACAATCATTCAATAGACTAGTCAATTATATTGTCCTAGCCTTTTCTAATTCCAGGCACACTGATGTAGTCAGAATAAAGACATAATTCATTGCATCCATTCTTTGACATAGAGAAAAGCAATAACCATATTTTGTACTGTTGTGAGAAAGCATACGAACATAAGAATTAGGAGCAGGAGTAGGCCACTCAGTTCCTCAAGCCTGCTTTGCCTTTCAGTAAGATCACGGCTGACCTGAATGAGCATGAAAATTATAGATGCCCCTTAAATTTAATAAATGTTTTTTGCCCTTGTGCTATAAAGTAAAGGCGGTCTTGTTGCACATTGGCAGTGTCCATACTTCTGGGCCAGAAGCTTTGGGTTCAAGTTCTACTTCAGGACTTGATGGCCACGGAACGTGTGTTCATAATGTAACCAAACATCCTTCCAATACACTTGGTGGCAGGCAGTAATAACAGGAGAATGTTCTGGTCAGCCATACTGCAGAAGGCAACAGTAAACCACAGCAATACTTTGCTGTGCATAATCATAGACCAGTCCAATGGAAGTCCATTGTCACCAATGCCCTGTAAGGGAATGGTACCTAAAGGAGAATGAGGTATAAAGTACATATTGTGACTTACATTGCATGACCTCTGAGTCCTAATCATTATGTCAGGCCAGATTCAGAACCAGCATTGAATGAGTCAAAGAACTAAGCTAGTTAAATAACACTTCAGTTCAAGGTTCTATCTCATAATGGGAATAGTCTGTTTCTTCACTGTTGCCAAAAATCCCTAAGTGCTCTGGCAAAAGTGAAATGCTGACATTACTTCCTGTACAGAATTGTCCAGAATTGCTTTCATTAATGCATGAATAGCTTATATCAGGGGGCTGAGGCACAATGATTACTAATTTTTCTGATGAAATTTACCACAACATCTGGATATTGGAAATTTAATTAAAAACTTGCATGGTGTTCATATTTCCTGCAGTCAGAATGCAATCGTCATCTTGACCATTTGGTTTCTCCTATGCACCCATTTTTTTTTCTCCCCTGCTGCAGCATGAAATGTTAATTTTTTAGAAAATGCCCTGAATCAATACGAATATGTTTTATTGGAACACTGTAAAATTCTACGTTGATGAAGTTGTTGGCCCTACGCATTGAGCTTTTTATGTGAACTCATTTCACAGAGCTTCAAACATCATTATTCATCATGCTTTGGTTTTGCAAAGCTCCATAAATGCTGGTCTCCTGTATGACCTGTGCTTTTTGATGTAAATGTAATATTAATTTGTTTTTCAGAAGAGAATTTTATTGTCATTTATCCGTACTCAGCAAGAGATAATGATGAGATTGATTTGGAAAGGGGTGCAGTGGTGGAGGTTATACAGAAGAACCTGGAAGGCTGGTGGAAAATCAGGTAATTCAAATACTCGAATACATTCCTTAGTTTTAGTATGGCATGAGGGAAGTTTGTGGCATAGGGCTTTATGACTATGGCTTGTCCTTACTTCATTATATCTGGGTAAATGGCTCTATGCAATTTTAAGTTATAAATTGAGCTTATTTTATTCAATGTTATTTTCATATCAGCCCCAATTTGTGTGAATGGCAAAAAATTGGCTGAACTGGCAGCAGGAGAACCCTCCCCACTAAGTTGAATCTTTTGCTGCCATATGAAAAGCTTGGCCAGAAACTGAGCTTGTAAAATAGTTGGCTGGGGGTTGGGGTTGGGGGGGTTGGGGTAGGGGGGTGGAGGACATAAAGCCCAATGGGATGCCAACTCTTAAAGGGCTTCAGCTTAACTTTAATAAGAAACGCTGATGATGGCAGAACAATGCATTAATTGCTTACAAAGTCACAGTAGAGATATGTGGAAAACACTGCTCCTATTAATGCTGTGGAGTTAAGAAGTGCTGCTGCGGGAGGAGCACTAAAAGAAAGTCAGCCCTGTTTGGAGCTGCAGACTACTGTCTGCCATAGATGCCCTCTTCGGTTTAGTGGTGTCAGTTATTCCAGGTCACGGGTCTGAGTATTTTTCCTCTTAAGGGGAGTTGACTCACATGATCCAACATCTACCTGTGAGATAACATGACTTGGGGATATAACAATAGTACCCCCTTCTGATCTGACTCAGATATTTCTGCCTTTCTTTTGCATGTATATCACTTCAGTCTCTCCAAAAGCAGACACTATCTGTAGTGTCTTGCACTTGGAGGGGGCCTTGTCACCTGGTGACAGCTTTGCACCTTGTCTAGCTGATGCCTCCTTTTCAGAGGGAAATTATTGATGGTTTGGTGCCTTCAAACACCAGGTACATTACTTACTTGATACTTGTGGGTACTGCAGACAACCTGCTGTGCAGATGTCCCCTAGGTGGCTTTGAAAAATCCCAGTAGATCGATTTTTGTGATAGTCTCCATTTCTGTGGAACAGAGTCACCTGTTCCAGTTATCATTTCTGTAGCAGATGCTCAAATTCTATGACAGCCTCTTATGTGAAATCCAGGTGGCAAAACAGATCTCCTCTGACGTTCCAAGGTACATTTGGAGGGGGCTATCCACATGGATCCCAGGGCGCATCTCATGTGCAGCATATAAATCATGTAACCCATTCAAAACCAACAATGGAATACCCAATTTCAAAACATTGATAAAGCTTAAATGGCAGAAGCAACCAAGAACAGTAAAATAACTTTAACGAGTAGTTGAAACACTAAAGGTGAAGCTGGATAAGTACATGAAGGAAAAGGGAATGGAACTGTACGCTGATAGGATTAGATGAAGTAGAGTGGAAGGAGGTTCATTTGGAGCATAAATGCCAGCATAGATCAGTTGGGCCTAATATCCTGTTTCTGTGCTGTACACTTAATGAAAACACAGTCGGTGGGATTTTCCGCACCTACCTGCCGCCGCGATCTTCCAGTCCTGCCGCAAGTCAATGGACGTCTGGCTGGGGCGCCGCCTCACCCACGGTGGGTCCCGCCCACGAGAGGGAAGGAAATTCCCAACCAATGTGTTGATCTGACCTCCCACCTTATCCCCACCCCTCTCTGCCCACACAAAATGCTGACAAAATGTATCCAGGGAGATTTTTTCAAAAAAGCAAACACTTTTTGCTTATAATTTATATTGTCATCTCCTTTTAAGAAAACTACAGGCCAGGTCCCACAATTTCCTATGCTATGAGTGGATCTTCACCTAAAGTCATGAGATTTGGCACAGGACCAGTGGTACAGAATTATTCCATTTCAGTCAGGCTTGTACATGCCCGTTTCTTACTGTGATTTTTTTTGCCCTCCAAACTGACTGTGGGAAAATGTGACATGCTACAAATCAGGTATGCAATTTTACTGCACCTACCCATCACGAGTGAGCACCCGTGCCAATGTGGTGCATGAACAAAATACTGTTAATACAGTATTAGCAGGCTAACAGGCATTCTTGTATTTAAATGGTTAAACTCTAGCCAGATAAATATAGAGAGTTATGATGCATGTTTCCTTCTACAAAAACTACCATCTTAGTCAACATTTTGTTACTTGAAGTGGTTTAGCCTCCTGGTACCACTTCCTTTTTCCGGCGTCTTTTCCAGAATAGAGCTTATTATCGTATACTGAGCAAATAATGAGCATGTGGATAATGAGTCATTGCAGTTAGGACTAGCAGATGTAAGGAAAAAAATGACTTGAGGTCCTGCAATTACTGATTTTTTTTCAGTTCTTGTGCATATTTATATAAAATCATATAAAGGTGACAAGGTAGGAGTGTGGTAATCAATGGGAACTCCAGATTAAGTCATGGTGGCAAAACCTGTCATTTTATGTAATACCAAATAAAACAAGACTCCAGATCAGAGTTCCCTCTAAGCCACGTGGCTGTGTGTGTACAACAATCAGGACTGTGCTGCACAGGGAGCATTCAGGCCACACATAAGCGTATGCCTGGCAATCTTAAAGGGACATGTTGTGCATCAAATAGTTCAGTGAAGTGAAATTAGAGGAAATGTAATTCCAGGAGCCAAAAATTCACTTGTGGCCAAAAATAGGTGAGCAGGGGATGGGGAGCGCGCTGCTACCTCACTACATGAGGCTGGATTACAAAGGGGCAATGGTTATGAGGACATTGGTTATAAGATTGGCAAGACTGTTGGTATGCCGGGGAGTGGGAACAGATGGTTCAGATGGAATGATCTAGTGTGATTTGTTCTGAGAGCTCTGGTAGCAGGGGAAACTAATTGATATTGCCCCTCTACCATACAAGGAGGCCTTCCATGCCTTCCAATTCTGCTGACCAGGGCCCCCCTCCTGGACTTCTCCAATCTGCTCAACCATGGGCAAAATTTTCCGTTTGACGTGCAGACATGAGGGGCCTCCTCCACCCGCCCCCCACCCCCGCACATCCACACGTAAAATGATTCGCGGTGACATCGGGCGAGCGTCTCAACCTCGCCGCGCGCCATCACAATATTTCACTGGGCGGGCGTGCAATGAAGTCTGACATGCACCTGCCATTAATTAAGAGGCCAGTTAAGGCCCTTTAGTTCTCAATCGATGCCAATTTTTTGGTGCCCGTGTGATCTTCAGGTCGGCGCACAGGTGCAACGGGCGAGGTGGGTAAGAGAGTTTTCTATTAACTTTATCCACAGGCGGAATAAGAGGGCTCAGTGGGGTCGGGAATCTGCTCTGTGTAGTATTTATTGGAGAAATTTTTTTAAACTTGCCTGTGTGATCCGCAGCAGTTCAGAACCCATCCCAGCAGCTTTTTCTGGACTCTTAACTTTCAGGTCAGCACTTGGCAGTCAGGAATCGTTTGCTGGCCAATAGCTTTCAGACCCTTAGCCTGGGTATGGGATCTGATCTGTCCACTGGAGGAAGCTCCTCTGAGGAGGAAGGGAGGGCTGGAAGGAGGAGGGGCCAGGAGTGCACATTCAGCCTCCAGTGGAGCCACCTGTGGGAGTACAGGCGCAGGCACAAGGGGCGTAGGACCAAGAGGTAGTCCAAGGTGGAAGGGGCCGCAGAAGATGCCACTATCCTGCTGCCAGGGTATACAGGCGGCGAAGCAGCTACCTCAATATGACTGAGGTGCAGTGCCGAAGGAGGCTCCGACTGTCAAGGGAGACAGTGAACTACATCTATCAGATGATTGGGCCTGAGATCTCCCCTAACTGTGTGGGTGGATACCCCATGCCAGTGGCTCTAAAGGTCACAGCTGCCCTCAACTTCTAAGCCTCTGGCTCGTTCCAGTGGGTGTTCTTTGTGATATCTCCCAATCAGTTATCCATGGTTGTGTCAAGCAGATTACAGACACTCTGTTCAGACCGGCATTGACCTCCATCCACTTCTGCTGTGACCAGGCAAGTCAGGCACAGCGAGCCAGAGGGTTTGCGGCCATTGCTGGCTCCCCCCGTGTCCAGGGTGCAATAGACTGTACTCATGTGGCCATCAAGATGCCAGCAGGTGAGTCCAGTGCCTTCGTCAACAGGAAGGGCTTCCACTCCATGAACGTGCAGATTGTGTGTGATCACAGGATGCAGATTCTACAAGTCTGTGCAAGGTACCCAGGCAACTCCCACAACACCTACATCCACAGACTCTCCCAGTTACCTGGGCTCTTCAGTGCTCCAGCTCGGCTGGATGGATGGCTGCTGGGAGAGAAGGCCTATTCCCTCAGAGGTTGGCTCATGACGCCTCTCCGCCTTCCAAGAACAGAAGCTGAGCAGCGCTACAATAGGTGCCACGCCTCCACAGTGCTGTGGTGGAGAGAGCCATCGGTCTTCTCAAGATGCGCTTCTGATGCCTGGACCACTCAGGGGGTGCACTCCAATAGCCCTCAGATCGTGTCTCGGTGATCGTGGCTACACGCTGCACCCTCCACAATCTTGCGCTGGAAAGGGGGGACACTGTGGACGATGAAGACGTCGACACATTGGCTGCGGCTGCACACGATAAGTCCAGCAGTGAGTCCGAGGATGAGCACGCACAGGGAAATGCTGAGAGGGTAGACGCTGACCCGAGCACACTCCAGGGAGGCAGGGACACCCAGGAGGATTTAATCCAATGAACTTTCAGCTAGCATACCACAGATGGATCACCAGGACCAGCCTGGGCTGGCGCCTTGATACTCGACACCTAAGTGCAAAATCTATCAGGTCATCAGCAGGAACTAAGGGCCTTGTACATAAAGTTGAATGTCCAAAGAAACTCTCATGAAACTTCTCTTAAACATACACATGCAGAAGAAATGAGCCACCCCCAGCCATGGTCACACATCTGGCATTTAATGTGTGAATCAGAAATTCTCACAATTATTAAACACAAGTGTAAACAATCAAAAATAAATCATAAGGAGCTAATCTTGGGCCAATACAAAAGCACCAGTGATAAACCCGTGATGTGCCTAAGGTGCCTTATGTTTTCATTTCTGGGTGCTACGTATTGGTGCTGCCCCCTCGCTTGGAGTGGCATCTGAGACAGCCTGCTGACTCTGCTGTCCTGTTAGCCTTGATGACCTTGGCAGTTGTCCTCTGGCCTGTGGAGCCTGTGCTGGCCCCGCCTGGGAGGGTCTGTCATCTCCTCAGTCATCACAGACTCACTGGGTGATACGGTCACTGGGAGAGGGACGGAGGAGCTGGTGCCCTTATATGGAGCACCCTGAGAGGTGTCCGCAGAGACACCAGGCAGCTGCTGCGCCGATGTGAGGTCGCTTCGGACCTCCCTGCTCACTGTGGATGGATGGGCAACAAGCTGGGAAGCTTGATGTGCACACCATCCCCCCACACTGGCACTGACCAGCTGAGTTCATTGTCGATGTGAAGGCTTGCTGGTCAGAACGCATCCCCAGGAAGCACTGGCAGATCTCCTGGAGTAGTCTCTCCACGAGAGAGTCGCCAGTCTCTCCGTGGAGGATGTTTGGTGCTCGGACATGTGGCTCATTGCTTCGGCGAGTGTCCGCGTAGACTCCACAGAGCCAAGCCAAGCATAGCCTCCTGTATCACATCCAGATGCTCCCGCACACCCGGCCACATTTCCTGCAGCTGCTGCATTGCGGACGACTCCAGAGGCACATCATCAGGCACTGACTGAGCATGTGCCTGGTCCCCTGCAGTCCTCTGACTGCTGGCGCCATGAGCACTCTCTGTCTCTGTCAGCTCCTCCAGCAACTGTGAAGTGCCCTCACCACTGTGCCCCGGGACTTGAGCTGATGTTCGAATTCCCACTGAGGTGTTAATATCTGTGCTGGTGCCTGCCTCGCAGAAATGGTGTGACGCTGGTGAGACTTCAAGTCCTTCAGGAATGCGAGGGGGCATCTGCTGCTCCTCCTCCCAGCCCTGCTGTGATGATGCTGAAAGGAAGAACAAGGACAGTGGATCCGTTAGCGTGCACACACTGGCAAACGTCATCCCTGTCTCCCCAGCTCATTATACGCTCAACCTTCCAGAACCAATTGATACAGAAATTGTTGGGGTGGTAAATAGTGAGGAGGATACCCTTAGATTACGGGAGGGTATAGACAGGCTGGCCAGATGGGCTGATCAGTGGCAAATGGAATTTAATGCGGATAAGTGTGAGGTGATGCACTTGGGCAGGACAAACAAGGCATGGGAATACATGATGAACGATAGGGCCCTGGGAACTAACAAGGATTAGAGGGACCTTGGTGTGCATGTCCACTGGTCCCTTAAGGTAGCAGGACAGGTAGATAAGGTGGTTAAGAAGACATATGGGATAATTGCCTTTATTAGCCGAGGCATAGCATTTAAGAGTAGGGAGGTTATGCTGGATCTGTATAAAATGCTGGTTAGGCCACAGCTAGAGTATTGCGTGCAGTTCTGGAGTCCACGTTGTGGGACGGACGTGATTATACTGGAGAGAGTGCAGAGGAGGTTTACCAGGATGTTGCTTGGGCTGGAGAGTTTTAGTTATGAGGAGAGATTGGATAGACTGGGGTTATTTTCTCTGGAGCAGAGGAGATTGAGGGGGGACATGATTGAGGTGCATAAAATTATGAGGGGAATAGATAGGGTAGACAGGAAGGAACTTTTCCCCTTGGTGGAGGGATCAGTAATTAGGGGGCATAGATTTAAGGTAAGGGGCAGGAGGTTTAGAGGGGATGTGGGGAAGAATTTTTTCACCCAGAGGGTGGGGGAATCTGGAATTCACTGCCTGAAAGGGTGGTAGAGGCAGAAACCCTCATAAGAATTAAGAAGTATTTGGATGTGCACTTACGATGCCATGGCATACAAGGCTATGGGCCTAGTGCTGGAAAATGGGATTAGAATAGTTAGGTACTTGTTTGACTGGTGCAGACTTGATGGGCCTTCTTTCTGTGCAGCATACCTCTCTGACTGTATGACTCTATGACCCAGCAATGAGCAATGTTGCAACAATAACTAATTTAACAATCTTCAGTGCTTTGACTGTTGGGAGGAAAATGCAGATCTCACTGTTGGTCTTAAATACCTGGCCATGCCACTCCAGCCTCACTGATACCAGTAGACCTGGGTGCATGGTGTCTCTCCAGCTTAAGGGCCTCCTGATCGAACCGGGTTAATATGCAGAGCTGTGCCTGGCTGCCTCCAGTCCTCGCATGCTCGGACGTGTTATCAGCTGCCTTCTCCTGAAAAAGAGAGAAGACCATTCATTAGGGCAAATTGCACGTGGACTCTGCACGCGCACACCACACCCCAACCAGAGTGGGGCATATCAGGCCTCCAGCGCCTCCTGTCCCCACTACTGCTGATCACTCAGATCAAGATGCTAGGCCTGCTGCCCACCTCCCGAATGCATGGACACATGCTACATCACATTAGGAACCACACAGCATTACTTCCCATAGCAAGGAGGCGCAACCACCTGCAGCATAGAGGGCAGCAGATGTTTCTTTGTCACGACACCTTGAGGCTCCCCTTCCACCATCTCATCACCCTGAATAGGACATGTCCTGGGGTTCTGAGTATGCGCCTAGCTGCAGCTCCTCCAGGTTGCCCCAAACTAGTCATGTGTGACTAAAAACAACACATGGTGCAGGGGAGAACTCATCTCCTAATGATCCACTCAGGCTGACCTCAGCATGGGCACTACCTGCTTGGCCACCCAGCAAAGGAAAAATGCCCTAAATGATGCAATGCAGTCATGATAGTAAAACTTGTGGGGGCGAGGGGTGGGGTTGGGGGGTGTTGGGGTTGCTCAGAAGGTAAGGCTACCTGCTGGGTTAAATTCCCAATGCCAACATGGTATTCATCCTGCCATAGCGCAACAAATCATTGAAGTGCTTGCGACACTGGATCCAGGTGCGCTGCACCACGTCGCAGGAGCTCACCACCTCCGCCACCTCCTCCCAGGCATATTTGGTCAAATGGTGGAGGGGCCTCCTCCTCCCATCCTGGGGGGACCAATACCTCTTGCCATGCTGGCACCTCCCTGAGGAGGGCAGCAAGGCATTCATCAGAAAAACCAGGGACGCTTTGGCCCTCCCCTGGCCCACCCTGCAGCCTTCCCTGCTTCTCTGGCCTACCCTCCAGCCTGGCCTTCTCCTCTGGCCTACCCTCCAGCCTGGCCTGCTCCTCTGGCCTACCCTCCAGCCTTCCCTGTTCCTCTGGCCTGCCCTCCAGCCTGGCCTGCTCCTCTGGCCTACCCTCCAGCCTGGCCTGCTCCTCTGGCCTACCCTCCAGCCTGGCCTTCTCCTCCGGCCCACCCTCCAGCCTGGCCTGCTCCTCTGGCCTTCCATCCAGCCTGGCCTGCACACCCGAACCCCTCCGGTGCAGCCTAGCACTGGCCATTGTGAGCAGCCTACAGGAGGCTGCCAGGCCTTCTTTTAAACAGACTGCTGGGTCGCCATTGGACCCGGTGGTCTGTGCACACCCACTGCCGCCCGCACACTCCCGCTATCCACGGGAGTCGGCAAATACGCTGCGCTGGCCTTAATTGGCCCGTCCGTGTAAAATGGTGGATTGGACCTGATCGTGGGTGACGATCGGGTGCACCCCTGCCCACTCCCGCTCCCACTCTACCCCCCCCCCCCCGCCAACCACCACCACCACCACCCTGCCCCCCCAGCCCAAACGGAAAATCCTGGCCCATGTGCCAGAATTGTTTCAATGCTTCTCCTACATCGGCATTTTCTCAGCGCACGCACACACTGATTGCCCCCAAATGTTTAAAAAATATTTGAAGGAACAGCAAAACAAAAGTAGTAAGGAAACAGGTTAAATTTCACACCGTTTATTGAATAAAGATGACACACACCATAAATGGGAATCTTATGCATTAAGATACCAAAATGATTTGGACTAGAGAGAAAAGAGAAATAGATGTGCAACAGCACCACCTATATTCCTATCTGGGGTAAATTGTAAGAGTATTCTTATAGATGTTCTCTCATTCTAATGTGCATGAGCAATTAAATCAGAAATGTAGGATTGCAGATTGCTCTGTTGCCACTTTTGCCCCATATATAGAATCCAAAATAATTGTGATCATAGCGATTCTCAAATCTTATTCTCTGAATTTGCTACATATTGCAGAACTTTTCTTGAGAATTAATGGCCCTGAAATTGATGGGGAAAATATTGGCAAGTTCATGGTGCTAACAGTTAGTGGCAGATTACAGTGAGGACCTCTTTATTGAAGGGGAGACATCTAGACACTGTTCCTTGCTGAAGTTCAGCTAGAAGAATTGCTCCCTCAACACTTCTGCTGCGAGCCCTCATCCCCTCCCCTTCCTCCCTCTTCCAGCAGCGTCCCCTTCCTGCTGTTGCTGCTGCTCTCCCTGGCATGCTGTAGGCTAAGGGTTGCAAATTACTATCCCATGTATGGGAGCAAGTGATTCCTGCAAAATTCTTGAAGTCAGTACAAAGATCCTCACATACCACACCACCCTAGACTTCAGTGGTTTTAAACAACTCCAGACACTCCAAAAACCTCTACAGTTACAGTAGGAGTGAATAGAAATCCATCAGCAAATACTTTATAAGTAGTTGATAATCCTTTCGAATAGCATTGGCTGGAGGGATCTTTCTTGTTGCTGAGTGCATGTTCAGCTGTGCCAGGTTGAAAAGAAATAAGGCATTGAGGTCCAAAAGGCAGCACTGATTGACATCATGATCGATCTAATTGACATATCTCTGGTCAACACTCCCTGCGTGTGAGCTTACACCCTCACCAAAATGGTGTCTTGATATGCATCACAAATGCCATTTTGGATGCAAAATGGCACCCATAATGCCAAAATAACAGACATTGTGCACCCAAATTTTGGCCCCTGTCTTTAACAAAGTTGATATTAGAGTTTCCTCCTTTTGATGCATTTCACCAGAGGAAGGGCTGTATTTCTACACTATTCAGCTAAATATTCTGATAGCGATATCACAATACCTGGTGAGTAATAGAGATAGGAACATAGGACTTAAGAGCAGGAGTAGGCTATTCAGCCCTTCAAACTTGCTCTGCCATTCAATAAGACTATGGCTGATCTGGTTGTGTCTCGACTCCACTTTTCTGTCTGCCCCTCACAACTCTTGACTCCCTTGTCTATCAAAAATTTGTCTAACTCTGCCTTGAAAAAATTCAGTGACCCAGCCTCTATTGATTTCTGGGGAAGAGAGTTGCACATACTAATGACCCTTTGAGAGAGAAAATTTCTCCTCATCTCTGTCTTAAATGGTACACCCCTTATTCTTAAACTGTGTCCCCTATTTCTAGTCTTTCCCACAAGTGGAAACATCCTTCTGGTATCTGCCCTATCAAGTCCCCTCAGAATCTTAAATGTTTCAATAGGATCGTCTCTCATTCTTCTAAACTCCAGTGTTTGTAGGCCCAAACTATCCAATCTTTTTTCATAAGATAAGCCCTTCATCCCAGGAATGAGTCGAGTGAACTTTCTTTGAACTGCTTCGAACACAATTATGTCTTTAATAATTATAACAATTATAACTGTTCCCAGCTCCCATCTAAGGGAAGTGTGGTTTTGGGGCAAAATTGAGAGGCTACTTTACAAAAAATAAAATCTTGAAATATGTCAGTGTTTTATGATAAATTTTGTTAATGTCTTAAAATTACACTTGAGTCACCCAGCAGATGTTATCACATTGCATTAGTCGAATGTGTTTGACGCAGGCACACCAGATTCTGAAGGTTTCCTATTTAATCAATGAACTGTCTTTCTTTATATTACAGGATATGATTAATTTGTTGAAATAGACGTTATGTAATATCCTCCTGATGTAACCAGTTGAGGAAGGATTAACATCCGTTTGGTATCACACAGTTATAAAAAAAAATCCTAGTTCTGATCCTTATGATAGGGTTCCTCAGAGACTTTCAATGAGGAACTGTCATCTTTTGCATGAAGTCCCTTTGCAGCAGTGACGATTGACATGGTTCGAACTATAGATGGTTCTCAGTAGTAGCTTTTTCATTGGTCTTAAAGGGGTGCTTGTACTTTCGGTTCCTGTCATACATTCTCATGCATTTAGCAGCAATCCCAATGGAAACTATCAACAGAAACTTGTTGTACCCCGTAAGATGTACTGGAGGACCCCTTAAATGCCCCCGCGCACTGACTACACAGGATTTGCCCAGGAAGTTTCAACTTCCGTTGGGCAATTACCCTGTGTCCGGAACCCTCCAAACCTCTGGTTTAAAGTCAGAGACTTCGGATGGTTCCAACTCACTTACAGAATAGTTACCCAAAAAAGTTAGAAGGATTAAAATCAGTTCTGACACACGGGTATCTATACCACTGGCACTGCCCGACTACACCCAGCCCCAATTATCCACCCATGCCCTGATACTCCCAACGCCACTACTCTCCCACTTCTGACCACCCCGCACCCCCCACTACCATCCCTGACCCCACAAACCCACCCTACTCCCATTCCCCCCACCCCCCCTTACCTCTCAACTGCTCTAGCCCCCAACCTTGACCACCCCATACTGCCACTACCCCCATCCCCAACCCCATCAACCCATCCTACCCTCCCACCCACCCACTAACCCTTCAACTACCCCGATCCCCCAACGACGATACACCTTATCCCCCTGTCTCATCCACTTACCTTCTCTCACAGGCTTGTCAAAATGGCGTTTAAACAAAGGGACATTTAAAACTTACCAGAATATGGCAGCTAGTGCTGTAATGAGGGGCATGGCTTATCCTCCCCCGATGCTCTTACAGTACGAGGAAAGGACTCCAGGAGCAGATATGCTCCACGTTTCTCAGTAAGCCTGGTTCAGAAGTCCAGGCACAAAATATAGAGCTCCATTCTAAGGTAGGAAAATAGGAACTGAGTGGCAAACAAATGGTGATCGCCACTCCTCAGAAGATTCAGCTCATACTTTCACTAATGTTTTACCTATTCTGCAATATTAGTTGAATGTCAGCAATTTGCTAAGATAGTTGGGAGGTCAAGAGAATTTTGTGTTGGGCCCTTTAATCCTATGTTTGATTTAATTGGTTACTTGCCATCAAATGCAACTGAAATTTAACTATGCACTATTTTGCTACATTTTCATTTGGATGTTTTTGACATTTTGTATAGGCCTAAAGAACTAAGTCCTAGTGCCAGCACCCTGTATCTTGTAATAAATATGTGATAAGTGGTTTCAGTATTGTGTCATTTTTGCATCCCTATCTATTGGCCATGATATTGGCAGGGAGGGAGCAGGGAGCAATGTTGTGGGGTAGGTGGGGGGAGGGGTAATTTCCTGGGAGATTGGAGGTCTTACCAAATGTAATGGCAGGACCTCATTACCATTTTTTTTTAACTCACCTTCATCCCAACTACCGATCAGAGACTAGATTGGTGAACAACCGGGAAAGATCCCCTGGGGTGTTGGGGGGTGGGGTGGGTGCAGTGGTCAGACTGGCAAATGGAAGGGAGGGGGGACCGGGAGGGTTTGAGGGTTTGGATTGGGTAGTGGTTTGTCCAACAAATCATGGCAAAAGATTTGCTTGATACACTGAGAGAAGCAGCAATCCTCCTTCTCCTGGCCCACAAGGAGTGCCGTAAAAAGTACCTGCTAGATCCAGCTGCGCCCAGCTTCCTTTAGCTGAAGGGTTTCCTGAACTTCAGGAAACTCATGCAGGAGGTATTAAATTCAGATTGCTGCACAAATATCAGGGATGCAGTCTCATTTAGATAGAACTACTCACCTGACCTTCCAGAGTGGGTTCTTCAGGCATTCTTAAAGCTGTCACTGTTAAAACAGACACAGATGTGTTCGTGCCAGGTTCGGGGTTAGTTTTCACAAATTTCACTATTTAACCCCTTTTCACCTGCACCCCCACCGCCCCCCCCACCCCCTTTCCACACCTTGTCGTGGGGAGTGGATAGTTTCAGGTTCTCCTGATTGTGCCATGGAATAGGATGAGATTCCTTCATGAGATTCCCATTTAATGCATGCAATCTCAACCACAAATTTGGAGAAACAGTTCTTCCCAGTCACCTGTTCAGTTACAGACCTGAGAGCAGGTAACATGTATGTCCTTTCAGTCACAAATGGATGAGATAGAAACATATGTAAGTCAAAATATCAGAAAAAAATCTAATAGCATGACTTCCTATTTGGTTTAAGAGGTTTTCTCTCTAATGGGGGAGTTGGGGGAAAGACATGGCGACGTTGTTCTCTCAGAGAGCTGAAAGGGTTCTTGATTATGTTTGCCATTAGAAAGCAGCTACTTTAAATTCATCACGTGTTCTAATTTATTTATTATTGGTCTCTGTTTTAAATTAAATACAGGTTGATAGAACCAATTTTGAGAGTTCAGGTACAGCAATGTCACATTGACCAGGAGAGTTCATTTCAGAAAATGCTTATTTTTTTTCTTAAACAGATATCAAAATCGGGAGGGGTGGGCCCCTGCCTCTTACTTGAAAAAGGCTACCAGTGATCTCTTGGGTCAGAAAATAATTTCAGGGCAATCTATCCATTCAAGTGCAATGGACCTTGATGGAATTGGAAAACATTCAGCCTCCACTAAAGAGATCAGAGAGAAGACATCATTATTTGACCAGAAAGATGAAAAAATCGAGATCCGAGGGGCAGCATGTGCTGATGCGAAAGGCAGTAAGTATGTGCTTGGAACTGTGCAGCCACATAGAGTGTCTTCATTAAGTGTGACAAGAAACAGATGGCAGTCGCTTGTTGGAGCTATAGGAGTTCTCACTTCAGATATTCTACTTTTCATCCATTCATGGGATATGGGCATCGCTGGCTAGGCCAGCATTTATTGCACATCCCTAATTGCCCTTGCGAAGGTGCTGGTGAGATGCCTTCTTGAATTGCTGCAGTCCATGTTGGGTAGGTACACCCACAGCGCTATTAGGGAGGGAGTTCCAGGATTTTGACCCAGTGACAGTGAAGGAACAACGATATATTTCCAAGTCAGGATGGTGTATGGCTTGGAGGGGAACTTCCAGGTGGTGGTATTCCCATGTTTCTGCTGCCCTCATCCATGAAGATGGTAGTGGTCATAGGTTTCGAAGGTGCTGTCTAAGGAGGCTTGGTGGGTTTCTGCAGTGCATCTTGTAGATGGCACACACTGCTGCCTCTGAGAGTTGGTGGTGGAGAGAGTGAATGTTTGTGAATGGGGTGTCAATAAAGTGGGCTGCTTTGCCCTAGATGATGTCAAGCTTCTTGAGTGTTGTTGGAGCTGCACTCATCCAGGCAAGTGGAGGGTTTTTCATCAAACTCCTGACTTGTGCTTTGTAGATGGTGGACAGGCTTTGGGGAATCAGGAAGTGAGGTATTCATTGCAGGATTCCTAGCCTCTGACCTGCTCTTGTAGCCACAGCATTTACATGGCTGGTCCAGTTCAGTTTCTGGTCAATGGTAACCCCCAGGTTGTTGATAGTAGAAGATGGTCAAGGCGTGATGGTTAGGTTCTCTCTTGTTGGAGATGTTCATTGCCTGATACTTGTGTGGCGCAAATGTTACTTGCAATTTGTCAGCTGAAGCCTAGATATTGTCCAGGTCTTGCTGCATTTGGACATGCACTGCTTCAGTATCTGAGGAGTCGCGAATGGCGCTGAACAGTATGTAATCATCAGTGAACATCCCGCTTCTGACCTTATGGAAGGAAGGTCATTGGCGAAGCAGCTGAGGATGGTTTCCCCAAGGACACTACCCTGAGGAACTCTTGCATTGATGTCCTGAAACTGAGATGATTGACCTCCAACAACCACAACCGTCTTCCTTTGTGCTAAGTATGACTCCAACCAGCAGTGGGTTTTCCCCCTGATTCCCATTGACTTCCGTTTTGCTAGGGCTCCTTGATGCCACACTCGGTCAAATGCTGCCTTGATGTCAAGGATAGACACTGTCACCTCACCTCTGGAGTTCAACTCTTGTGTCCACGTTTGAACCAAGGCTGTAATGAGGTCAGGAGCGGAGTGGCCCTCGCGGAACCCAAAATGAGCATCAGTGAGCAGGTTATTGCTAAGCAGGTGCCGCTTGATAACACTGTTGATTAACCCTTCCATCACTCTACTGATGATAGAGAGTAGTCTGATGGGGACAGTAAATGGCCGAGTTGGATTTGTCCTGCATTTTGTGTTAAGGACATACCTGGCCAATTTCCCTCATTGCCAGGTAGATGGTAGTGTTGCAGTTGTACTGGGACAGCTTGGTTAGGGGCACAGCAAGTTTTGGAGCACAGGTCTTCAGTACTATTGTCAGAATATTGTCAGGGCCCATAGCCTTTGCAGTATCCAGTGCCTTCAGCCGTTTCTTGATATCATGTGGAGTGAATCAAATTGCCTAAAGACTGGCATCTGTGATGCTGGTGACTTCCGGGGGAGACTAAGATGGATCACCCACTCAGCACTTCCGGCTGAAGTTTGTTGTAAATACTTAAGCCTTATCTTTTGTCCTGGGCTCCCCAATCATTGAGGATGGGGATATTTGTGGACCATCCTCCTCCAGTGAGCTGTTTAATTGTCCACCACTATTCAGGACTGGATGTGGCAGGACTGCAGAGCTTAGGTCTGATCTGTTGGTTGTGGGATCACTTAGCTCTGTTTACTCCGTCTACAGGGGGAGGGATGGTGTAGTGGTTTTGTCACTGGACTAGTAATCCAGAGACCCAGGGTAATGCTTGGGGGACCTGAGTTTGAATCCCGCCACAGCAGGCAATTCGATTCACTCCACATGATATCAAGAAACAGCTGAAGGCACTGAATACTGCAAAGGCTATGGGCCCAGACAATATTCTGGAATGCAATACAAATCTGGATTTAAAAAGTCTAATGGTAACCATTGCCGATTGTAAAAACTCATCTGGTTCACTAGTGGCCTTTAGGGAAGGATACCTGCTGTCCTTACCTGGTCTGGCCCAACATGTGACTCCAGACCCACAGCAATGTGGTTGACTCTTAAATGCCTCTGAACAAGGGCATTTAGGAATGGGCAATAAATGCTGGCCTAACAGGCGATGCCCACATCCCAGGAATGAATAAAAAAGAAAAAAAAAACTTGCTGCTTACACTGTTTGGCTTATCCTGTGTTGTAGTTTCATCATGTTTAGGTGTGCCTGGTGCTGCCCTCCTGCACTCTTCATTCAACCAGGGTTGATCCCCTGGCTTTGTGGTAATGTTAGAGTGGGGATATGCCAGGCCATGAGGTTACAGATTGTGGTTGAGCACAATTCTGCTGCTGATGACCCACAGTGCCTCGTGGATTCCCAGTCTTGAGTTGCTAGATCTGTTCGAAATCTATCCCATTTAGCACAGTGATAGTGCCACACAACATGATGGAGGGTATCCTTAGTGTGAAGGTGAAGGCGGGACTTTGTCACCATGTGCCACAAATCCAGGTAACAGCTATATCCTTTAGGATTCAACCAACTCAGTCAGTAGTGGTACTACCGAGCCACTCTTGCTGATGGACATTGAAGTTCCTCACCCAGAGTACATTCTGCCATTCTGCACACTTGCCACCCTCAGTGCTTCCTCCAAGTGTTCAACATGGAAGAGCACTGATTCATCAACTGCGGGGTTTTGGCAGGAGGCAGGGGTGCTGTGGGTGGTGGCGGTGAGGTGGCATGAGGTTTCCTGCTGAGACTTCATGGGGTGCGCAATCAATGCTGAGGACTCCCAGAGCATCTCCCTCCTGACTATATACCGTGCTGCTTCCTCTATGGTTCTGTCCTACAAGTGGGACAGGACATACCCAGGGATGACGATGGTGTCTGGGACATTATCTGTGAGGTATGATTCCATGCAGATGACTATGTCAGGCTGTTGCTTGAGTAGTCTCTGAGGCAGCTCTCCCAATTTTGGCACCAGCCACCTGCTGTTAGTAAGGAGGACTTTGCAGGGTTGACTGGGCTGAGTTTGCCATTGTCATTCCCAGTGTCCGGTTTTATTTCTTTTAGAAAAAAAAGTCAACCACATTGCTGTGGGTTTGGAGTCACATGTAGGCCAGACCAGGTAAGGACTGCAGATTTCTTTGCCTTTTCCTTACAATTTTTTTTGTGGTCACCATTAGCCTCTTAATTCCAGGGTGGGATTCGAACTCGGGTCCCCATCATCCTGGATTACTGGTCCAGTGACAATACCACCACACCAGCACCTCCCCTCATTCTGTTTCAGAATATTGCTAATGATGAAACAGATCACAGGAATGATTAATAGCTGCGACTCGTCTATCTAGTTAATGTTGCTCCTTGAAAAGGTAAAGCAAAAGTTGAGTCCCTTCCTGTATGACCCAACACTTCTAGAATAGGTGAAAATTGAGCAGGGGGTTGTACGTGGAGGTGGAGCCTGGGGGAATGAACGACAACAAGGTGATGTCCTGTGTTCCATTCCTAACTCCTTTGATGGTGAAATTTATTAAATTATGTTTTCATGGCTATGAACCTGAGATGTCAAGTTCCAAGAGCTGGCAGAAATGTCATTTTTATTGCAAACTTAAAAGTATTCCATAATAAGCAATAATTTCCATGGGACCCTCTGGATACTTTTAAAATATGGCTTCACACTGATGTGGAGCTACACTGCACCCACTGTTAATTTGACATTCCCCACTGGAAATGGTCTTATAATTGCTGAATTCAATGTGCCCTGGAGTTAAATTAGGTTCCCTCTCTTGAGTTGCACTGCAATTTCACATCACCACAGGATCTGTGGATCTGTGAATCCAACTTGTCTGCTTTCATTTCAGTTTTTTACTAGTTGCCTCAACCAACCTCCAAGAATTATTATCTTCAGGCACTTTTTTGCTTTTACTAGTTTCTGATTGAAATTTTCAAATTTTATGTCAGTCACATCTAGAGGCCAAAGGCTCATTCATGTTGTGTTTAACTTTTTTCAGAGTGTGAGATGTGTTAAGTATAGCATTTAACTTGAAAATGAAAATGCCTGTTCGCCCATTAACTATATTGAAAATTGGAAGAGGTCTTGGCTATCTTTACAACAAAAGTTAATTACATTTCTTTTAAACAATACAGAGTTACCAAACATGAGACAGAGGCCACCCCCACGAAGAGATCTTACTGTGGTGAGTATCAGCACGTTAATTTGTGTTCATGTAGAGGCTTTAACACAAAAATGTCCCAAATCACATCACAAAAGAGGAAACAGGCATAGCAGGAAGGGAGAAATTAGGGCTGGTGACCAAAAGCTTAGTTAAAATTACATTTTAAAAGTACTTAGTTGCAAGTACTTTGATCAATGGTGGAGGGTGCAGACAAAGCCACAGAGCTAAAGACCTGAATTTTCGGCTCGGCGAGTGGGAGTGGAGACGGGAAACTGATGCGGGATGATTTAAATGATTTAGTGCATTTAAACCTTCAGGAAGGCGGGTGGACAGCGAAATCAGCTGTCCACCCGCCAACCTGTCAATGGCCAATTAAGGCCATTGACAGGCTAATTAAGATTGTTAAAGACCCTGCCCGTCCAACCTTAAGGCTGGCGGGCAGGCCAGGAGCCCCAGCGGGCTTCTGATAATACATGAAACCTCATCCACTAGCTGGATGGGGTTTCGTGTCGGATTTAAAAATCTTTAGTAAAGTTTCTGTGATATTTATTAACATGTCCCATCTCGTGTGACATTGTCACATGAGGGGAACATGTTAATAATTTTAATATTTTTCTATGTTTGGAGTTTTTTTACCTGTTAGTAATCTCCCTAAGACAGCACTTGGTCTCAAGGAGCAGTGCGCGCTTTCGTCGCATGCGTGAAAGAGCGCACTTTGACAGATGGAGAATCCCCCCCCCCCGCACACAGGAAGCGCATAGTGCTTTCTGTCGGGCAGGCTGCTGGGCAGGCCTTTATTGGCCCACCCACTCAAAATGGTGGCGGGCCCCGTTTCGGTAGCGGAGTTCAGCTGCCCACCCATCGCCAAGCTGGTGGAGCCCGCCCGCCCACCAAGGACAAAATTCTGCCCATAAAATGATGCGCGGTGACGTCGGGCGGGCATCCCGACGTCACCACCCGTCATTTAGATTTTCACTCAGCTACGTGCCCGCCGAACTGTCAAAGGCTGATTAAGACCATTTAAAAAGCAATTAAAGTAATAAACTGAGCTGCCTGTCCAACCTTAAGGTTGGCGGGCAGGCGAAGAGTCCAGGCGGCCTTCGCATTTTTCATGGAACCTAATCCACAGGCGGAATGAGGTTTCATAAAGGGTTTTTAAATTTAAGAAGTTTTTCCATTCTTGTTCATCGACATGTTCCAGCTCATGTGACACTGTCACATGAGGGTACATGTCCTAAAATTTTTTATTTTCTTTATTTAAATTTTTGAAACTTAAACTAATCTCCCTAAGACGCCGCTGTGCCTCAGGGAGATTTCTGCGCTCTTTTGCCCGCATGTGCAAAAGAACGCAGGCCCCAACTCAGGGAATCCCCCTCCGCTCGCACAGGGAGCGCGCAGCGCTTCCGGGCACACGTCATGCTGGGCGGGGGCTGCTCACCGATACGTAAAATGACGCGGGGTGACGTTGGGCATGCATCCCGATGTCACTGTGCATCATTCCGATTTTCAGTTCGGTGGGCGCACACCAGAGTTGGCTGCGCACCCTCCAAACTGTCAAAGGCCTGTTAAGGCCATTTAAAAACTAATTAAACCACTTAACGTAGCTGCCCGTCCAACCCTAAGGTTGGTGGGCAGGCGAAGAACCCAGGCGGCCTTTGCATTTTTCATGTAACCTCATCCACGGGCGGGATGAGGTTTCATGAATGATTTATAAGTGAAATAAAGATTTTCATTAAAAGTTATAGACATGTCCCAGCTCATGTGACATTTTCACATAAAGGAACATGTCCTAAATGTTTTTTTTTTAATTTAAATTTTTGACCATCAAACTGATCTCCCTGAGGCAGCTCTGTGCCTCAGCGAAAGAACGCAGGCCCCGAATCAGCCTACTCCCCCTGCCCGCACAGGGAGTGCTCAGCACTTCTGGGTGCGCGTCATGCTGGGTGGACCTTAATTGACCCACCCATTAAAATGGCGACGCACAGCTGATCGCGAGCGGCGATCAGCTGCACGCCTGCCCCAGCCCAACCCCCAAGACAGGGAGAAAATTCTCCTCTATGAAACCAACAGCGGACAGTAGTCAGTACTATCCATTCATGTCATGGAACAGAACATCATGCTTTACTTTATTTGGTCTTAAAAGTTTTAAAAATAACTACAACACAGTCTTTGTTGCAGAATGTTGTTATATCATTTTGAGGATTTTATACCTGCTGTATTATCCTTCTTCTCAAAAGCTCCTGCTTCTCATGGCTCAACTGGAAGTTTTTTTTTATAATGACTTTTGTTCAAGGTAATGTAGGTTACTGAAGAATTCTGAGTGGGACATGTCTCAGGCTTGCCTTTTTCATTGCTGACTAGTTTCTAAGGGGTCCTTTACTAGGCGTGGTCCTCCCTATTTTAACATTCAAAGCACCAAAGCTCTGTTTTAGGTATTTCCCCAGGATCCCTAATAAATATGCTTCATGCATTAAACAATGGAACCAATGCCTGTCTAGATTGGGCTGGGGCTATGCCATTGCTAAATTATTATCTTTAGCACTCATTTTATGCCTGGGAAAATAGATACTTGTTTCTACCCCCCATCTCTGGTTGCAATAAAACAGCTTGACTACAGGCTTGCAATTAATGACTAATTTGATACTCTATTGTTTCTATATTTTTCATGGCTTTACATTTTTTGAAAGGCTTCAAGTGACTTAAAATATGTATAGTTACCAATAATAACTTCTTAAAAAATATCTTTTAATTGTTCACTAACACACTAGCTTTCCTTATGTGGGAGATTATCAATTATTCATAAAACATGAATGTCAGTGCACTTATGTGTGCTAGGTAAATGATTTCAGCTTTAACTAACTTTATAAACAGCCACGTGGATTGAACCTTCCCAAACCACCAACTCCTCCTGAAGTAGAAGAAGAGTTTTACACCATAGCTGCTTTCCAGACGACCATTCCCGATGGCATCAGTTTTCAGGCAGGACAGAAAGTTGAGGTAAGCAAATGAAAATGCCGTGTACATATAGGATATAATATATATAAATATAAGTAATGTAAATGTCATTGTGAGCTCATTCTGATGTGATGGTCAAGAAGCGTTTTGCTGGGTAAGTGTGTCCATTTCTTTTTTGGGATGCAAAGTTCAAATCCAGCACAGAGTAATGGCAGAAACTTTCCTGAGCCTTTTGGGAATTCAGTCTGGGCATTCTCAAGCCAGTTCCAAATATACGCAGGCCTAATACCTAATACCTATAATTAACAATAAAACAGGGGTTAAATTTACTGAGGGCTTCTCCTGTTCCACCTAACTTTGGCAAAAGTCCAGGGTATTCCACTGAAGTTATGATGTTGGAATGGAAATGTCCCCGAGGAAGTCCTCCCCAGTTACACGATAGCTTGGGAAATGGAAAAAAAAGTAAAGAGCTAAAGAAGATTTACTCTCTATCTAATTATTTAACCTGATCTGGATCACCTACTGCTCATGCTGGCTGTCAGAAATAACTATAATTCCATTAACCAGACAAATGCTTAGGTGCATGAATGTAAGAAATAGAAGCAGGAGTAGGCCATTCGATCCTTCGAGCCTGCTCCTCTATTCAATAAAATCATAGCTGATCTGATCTTGGCCTCAACTCTGCTTTCCTGCCTACCCCCAATAACCTTTGACTCCCTTTCAGAACAAAAATCTGATTAACTCAGCCTCGAATATATTTAATGATCCAGCCTCCAGTGCTGTTAGGGGTAGAGTGCTCCAAAATTGATGATCCTCTAGATAAATTCCTTCTCATCTCCATCTTAAATGAGAGACCCCTTATGGTGAAAATGTGGCCCCTAGTTCTAGATTATACTGAAGGGAAACAGCCTCTTAACATCTACCCTGACAAGCCCCCTCAGAATCTCATATGTTCCAATGAAATCATCAGTCATTCTTCTAAACTCGAATGAGTATAGACCCAACGTTTCTCATTAGACAATACCTTCATCCCAGGAATCAACCTGTGAATCTTCTCTGAACTGCCTCCAATCCAAGTTTATCCCTCAAATAAAGAGACCAAGACTATACACAGTACTCTAGATGTAGTCTCACCAAAGTACAGTTGGAGCAAGACTTCCTTGATGTTATACTCCGACCCCATTGTAATAAAGGCCAACATTCTATTTGCCTTCCTAATTACTTCTGTAGCAGCATGCTATTTTTTTGTGATTCATATATGAGGATACCCAGATGCCTCTATAGCATTCTGTAGTCTCACTCCAATTTTTAAAAAAAATCCTGTTTTTCTATTCTTCCTACCAAAGTGGACAACCTCACATTTTCTACAATGTACTCCATCTTTTTGTTCACTCAGTTGACCTATCTATTCCCTTTGCAGACTCTTTTTATCCTCTTCATAACTTGCTTTCCTATCTTTGTATCATCAGCAAATTTGGCTACTATACATTCGACCCCTTCATCCAAGTCACTAACATAGATTGTAACTAGTTGAGGCCTCAGCACTGATCTCTAAGGTGCTTCACTTGTTATAGTTTGCCAACCTGAAAATGATCCAGTTATCCTGACCCTGTTTCCTGTTTGTTAGCCAGTCCTCTACACATGCTAATGTATCACCTCCAGCACCATGAGCTCTTATCTTGTGCAGTAACCTTTTATGTGACACTTTATTGAATGTCTTTTGGAAATTCAGAACACTACATCTACTGGTATTTCTTTATCCACTCTAATAAATTTGTCAAATACAATTTCCTTTTCATTAAACCACATTTACTCTGTCCAATTGTATTATGATTTTCTAAATGCCCTGCTACTACTTCCTTAATAATGTATTACAGCATTTTCCCAAAGGCAGATGTTAGACTAACCGGTCTATAATTACTTGCTTCCTGTCTCCCTTCTTTTTTGAACAGCAGTGTTACATTGCAGTTTTCCAATCCGCTGGGACCTTTCCAGAATCTAAGAAATTTTGGAGTATTATGACCAATGCATCCACTATCTCTACAGCCACTTCTTTTAATACCCAAGGATGCAGGCCATCAGGCCCAGGGGACTTGGTAGCCTTTACTGTTACTGCACTTTAATGAGGGCACATGTTGAATCGTAGACACAGGATACAGTTTGAAAGCTGTAAGAGTGTAGATCATAGAAAATTAGCACAAAGATAAAATTTATACTATAAAATCCACTTCAAAATAATTATTCTTGATAAACTGGACCCCTGAGGATGCCCAAGTGTGTAGCCAATATAAGTTTGGATAACAATTTTGTTACATAGACAGCACCAAGTTTAATCAGTTCAATTTGAAACTGCTGCAGTTAACACAAAGAGTGATTCACAGATTAATCCAATGAAAATGCTATATTCTCTACACCTTCAATTTATTGGTTAGCAGAGGGAAATTAAAGCTGCATTTTCCCTTCCATTTTTATTTTCCTTCCTAAAGACAGCAGTTCATAGTTGGGTATCAATGGTGACCCTATAGAACTTTATCCCATGTAAAAATACATTATCATGATTAAGCCTGGACGATATTAATAATTTTTTTATGACTAACTAAAGTTTGTTTTTAACTTATTCTTGTGATGTGGGTGATATAACATCTGAAACAGATGCACACATTCTAGATCCAAAAAATTATATGATAAAATGCTATATATATCTTTATATATATGTGAAATAATAGAAAATGGTTTTTCCCACGTAAACTCTAGGTTAGGATCTTCTTTACATTGGTTTGTGATTCTGCAGTGTTATTTTGAAGTCATAGCCTTCATTTCATTCAGTGGGATTTCTCTTGAGACATTTCCGAGCAGGGGAGGGCATTAGTGCCCCTGTTTATTGTGTTATTACATTATGCTGTTACTCAAAATAAATGTATTTATTTGTTTCCTCATAGGTAATAGAAAAGAACTTAAGTGGTTGGTGGTACATTCAGATAGATGACGAGGAAGGATGGGCTCCAGCTTCCTTCATTGACAAGTACAAGAAATCAAGTAATGCTTCAAGGGCAAATTTCCTTCCGCCTTTAGCACAAGAACTGGCAAAACTTAAACTTTCAGATGGAGCTACAGGAAGCAGTACTAATGGAGAAAGTGCCTTTTTAACTACAGCTCTTCCCAAAGAGCCACAATCAAATGATGTTGACAATGAGTCCGTAATTCCACACAGACTAAAGGATCGGAGAGGAAGGGATGCAAGTAAGGCCCCAACTTCTGACAATAAATTCAACTCTCCCTCAAATGTAGAATCTCAATCCAAGCCGTGTTCTCCTTCAAATGTAATTAGTAATGACTCTTCCAGGTTCAACAAAGAGAAACCAGTTTTTCCATTCAAGAAAGAACAGATTAGCAGCAAGTTTGAGGTGGAAGCAGTGGAAAAACATTCAAAGGGACTTCCACCCAAGCCTGCCGTACCAGGAGGTATTTTACCTCTGTTGCCCCCAAAAATGGCACCTAAAGGAGACAAGAAGCTGAGTGTTGAAGCAAGTAAAATTTCACAGTCAAAAGGACTTGAAACTGGGCCCAAGACAATAGCAGGTGAAATTGCAAGGCCTAATCTGAAGCCTGTGGGAAGACCGGCAAAATCAAAGCCCGATACAGAAGACAAATCAGTGGAATCATCCCCAAATCTACCACTAAAGCCAAGACCTCTATTGAGACCTAAGCCACTTCCCGTCATGAAAGGTGAAAGTCAGCCTGAATCTGAAGTTGATATCTCCAACCTGAGAAGTAAGTTGAGAAGAGCAAAACTGCCAGACAAAATGGGGGAGCAGGACTCTTCCCAGAATGTTGTTGGCAATCAAAACTGCTCAAATAATCAATCTTCTATAGATACGTATAGCTCTCATGGAAATGTAGAAAATGAACCTCAACTGAAGCAAGACTTAGGAATGAGCTCTAAGATAAGTGAAATGAAGGTTATTCAGGGAGAACAAAATGGCCTTGAAAGTGAACAGAATCATAGGGATGATCCTAGTATCACTGAAGAAAAAGCAGGTATTTCAAAGAGTTTAAAGCCAATTGAGAAGAAAGCAGATGACGCTCAACTGAAAGGCCCGACTTCCACACACAAAGAAGGTCCACCTCGACCAGTTGTGCCACCAAGAAGACCCCCACTGCCAAAGAAAACCTCAATAGAATCTGCGGATATGAAGGGTCATCAGAAAGATGCAGCTGAGAACAAACCCCCCTGGGGACAAAATAAGCCTTTCATAGCTCCACCAAGATTTAAATCAGGTTCATCTCATGAACATGGCAAAGATGATATTAAAGCTAGGGGAGGTGCAAAGGAGCTGCTCCCAGTAAAAGGAGCTGTTCCATCCAAAGTTCATGAACATAGAAAAGAACCAATTGTTCCTTCAAAAGTAACAGAAAGACAGGCAGAAAAAATAGAACCAGGGAAAGAGAAGATTAGTGCTGCATCCGTCAATTTAAATCTGCCCAAAGATGAAGAATCCTCAAAACCATGCCTTTATGTAGCTCTTGCAGATTTTGCAGGAGATGAGGAGACCGCTGGATTTAAGGAGGGAACTGTTTTTGAAGTATTTGAAAAAAACGCCAATGGATGGTGGTATTGTAAAATCCTAAATAGCGAGCCAATTTGGGAGGGCTGGGCCCCTTCCAATTATTTAGTCAGAAAATAAGTACTGTATCTTAGTATAGGTGTTTTTTACACTGCAAGATGCTTTTTCATATGTAATATTTAATTAGCTCATTAATTTATAGGTTTAAGCTTTCTAAAAGCAACTTAATACATTCCTTATATAACTTCAACCCAAGTTGGAACAACATGAAGTGCATGGCCTCAAAGTACAAGATTTCAGTAATTATTACATATTTTACATACTTTTATTTAACATTACTCCATTTAGTCACGATGGTCTGCCAGTCATCACCCAAGAGCAAACAAATACTTTGTTTGGAAAACATGGTAGTAATTATGGTACTGGACTCGCAGCTGAGATCACAGCATGGCAATCTGTCAGATTGTCGTAAAAATTCAAATAGATCACAAACATCCTTGAAGTAAGAAAGCTAACCAGCCTTACTTAACCTGACCTGAATGTCCACATTATGTGGTTAACTCATAAAGCCTTCTGAGATGGCCATTCGGTTATACACAATGTTGCTGTGGAATAGTAACCCAACATGAAGAAAAGAATTGAAAAAAAATCAGTGCTTATCCAGGTTATTTAAAATGATTTTTTCTAATTGACAAGGAAGTAAGAATGTGTTGCTTTATTGCCAGTTAACTGTGCAGTTGAATACATAAACAAAATCTTGAGATTTGCAAAATTCCAACAGCATAAAGGTTCATACCAATTGCAGGCATCTTGTAATATAAATCTGGTACGAGCAAATTCTGCCAAAAAAAATTGTTGTTCCTCCTTAAATGATATCATTACTCTGCATCACTTCTTGTATTTTTTTTTTCTTTTATATTGTTGTATTGTGCAACGGTAGATTATGTAGTTATGAAACACCTTAGTTAATATACAGCCATGTCAAGAGGGACACAGTAGCTTAGCCACTGATATAATGCACGTAAAGATTAAAAATCAGTTATACACACAGGTAACATGTAGAGTCTGTTGTAGAACTTTCCTACAAAAGACAGAGCATATACATTTCTGTATTCAATACTTATTGTGAAACCTAACTACATACAGTTATGTTGTTGGTATACTTCCAATACCTCGAACGACAAGGAGTTATTTTGTTTGAAAGATAAGTGGGTGGATGACACTTTAATCCAATTAGCTGTTTGATGATCTTTAATGATCAGGAGGATTTGCTAATAGGTTTAATATTGAAGCAAGTTCACTGTTACAAAGAGTGTACTGAGAACAATGATGAACAGAATTTAAACTGACTAATGCTTCTCTATTCATTTTTGTTGCACAAATTATGCTTTTGGCTAATCCCTCATGAATGTAAACTACATGGGGTCTTTACAAGGTAATAACTAAAACACATTAGTTGTAATGTAGTGTAGACTTCATCGAACATTTATTGGGCTTGTTTGCTTTAAGAGGGCTTGACTGGTATCAAGCATTAACTCTGAAGCAAGAGACTTGAAATGTGAAACATGCTTTTAAAAATTGTTAACATGACTTCTCTTAATAAAGTTGAAAGGCATTTGAAAGTAGCAAAAGTAAAATACCTCACATTTGAACCAGGGAACATGAACATTCTCCTATCATGCAACACCAAGAAAGAATGTTTAAACAAACACAATTCAAAAATAATGTACTTTGATTTGATTATGATGAAACAACATTTTAAGAACATCCATACAATGTGTATGCAGCACTGGAGATTACATTGGTCCCACACCCATTCCTATTCAATAGCTTTGCTTTTGCCTTACAGTGGGCAGCATCTGAAGCACCTAAATCCACTGCCACCTAGTATTGTAGAATAAATATCAAATAACACATGATTGTGGTGAATATATTTTATCCATGCACTTCACGCCTACACTGGTTTGTAAATGTTGCCATTGACACTGTAGGTGACATTACCAAATGCCACTGGAATGGAAGCTTGACCAGGGGAATTTCCGTATCTGTTTCTGTGAGTTTGCATACGAGAAGGAGGTGTATATTACATATTACATTTTGATATCTAGAAAACTACATTAAGTGCCAAAACATTTGTGATTAATAAATTTGTATCGGGTCACTAAATCTCAGCTTGCGAATACAGCATGTCATGTGCTATTCCTGTAATATACTGAAGCAAAAGAAAAGCCTAACAAGTATGCATATCCCATCTAAGGTTTGAATCTTAATAAATTGGACGACACAAGACCTTACGTTTTTTTCAATAATCATTGAAGCTATTTTTATAATTGCATTGCTAACTGGTTTTGCAGAAAAGAAGATCCGTATTAATATTGCTTACCCTGGTAAAATCATTAGTTCATCTCCCTTAATTTCATCACATACAGTACACATCTGAGCAATGGATAAAATTCAGTGTTCAGAAAGGCTTTGCTATGGAATTAATGGCTACTCTAACCAGAAGGCCCATCCCATTAGCAAAAAATTTCAAACTAAATGGTTTTCCCTATTGCCATACAAGGCTATTATTTCATAATAATCTTATAGACTTTTGTTGCATTACCTACCGTCAACCATATCCATCACTACTCACTGTACAAATAGATTACTGAGACCAGTCATTCATTTGAATTGCATAATGCTTCTCTTTGAATTCTTGTTACACAGATAATACTTAAAGTGGAAGTAAACTCGTGAGTCAAATACTGTAAATGGTAGGTGCTTATTACAAACCCGTTCACCTAATTAGCTAGGCATATATATTTACAATTATGCTAAGTGCGGGATTTCCCTATTGGAAGTTGAGGACCCTCACAATGAACATCAACTTCCCAGTAGCAAATTACAGTAAGCCACTGATACATACTTGAAAGCAGTTAATCTGCTATTGCATAGCGCATGATACGTGGGTTAACCCAAAGAGAGGGGGAGAATGTGAACCAGGAAGGAATCAAAATTTATGGGCGATCATCATGCAGAAGGATACACTGCTTAGTTGTTTCAATTCAATGTTCTGCTAGGATTATTAGGAATAATTGATAGTGTGAAGCACCTATAGATGTTTTCCAGCATTAGCGGTGCTATATAAATGCAAATTGTTGTTGGGAATGAAAGTTGGTATTGGTGCAGAGAGTGGTTGTGAAGTTTGAATTTGGACCCCTTCAGAGTTTTGCACTGCATCTGATCTAGACCATGATGATCTAAGGGCAATTCATGTTGTCAGAGAATACAAAGTGGAAACCTCCCATTTCATAACACTGACATTCTTCATCTTCATAAGCATGTTTACACAAAAAATAATGATAAGAAACAGGGTTTTATGTTTTAACATGTATTACCTCTGTAAAAGTCCACTGAACAGCAATGAAATCCTGACCATTAAGTGAAATAACGATGTCCTGTGTTGATCTTTGCAGTTGACAGGAAAAATATATGTTGGAAAGTATAACAGCTGACTTAAGTATGAAGGGATTTTGGCCTTGCTGTCACATATGCCATAATTCTGTTCAGTTGTCTGTTATTCAGATACCGTTACTGTAGAAAACATTACTAATGATAAACTGTCAATTTGAATTTTAGAGAAGCGTTCTCAAATTGCAACTGTTTTTTTGTTACAAAGGTTTATTTTGTAGAACATTAATAAACACTTACAGCTTTTGTTTTAAATATTTCTTGTACGCTGTTTTTGGAAAACGTGGTGTGAATTCTGTGTTGAAACTCGTATCGCACTTCATTTTAATTAAAGACTTTGTGTTAAAAATATATCACAGTCATTGATAAATGCTCTGCTGTATGGTCATTTCACAAAAAAACATCTCCAGCAGAAGATATAGGATGCCCAATGCAGTATCTATACTATAGATAATGCTAATTTGTATAGTGCTTATATTAATAATAGTCACTAGCTGATGACAAAGTAGGTTATTTAAGTCTTCCATATCAGCATAACATTTTATCTTAAAGAATTACACTTACAACACAGTCACATTTGCAATAATTTCTCAATATTCTTGTTAAATTTTGCTCTGTGCTACAGATTTTTCATTCTTAATTAAAATAAAAGTTCCATAAGCTTCAGTATTCGGAAAGGAGATTTATTTCAGCGATGTGTAAAGGAATAGGCAGTTATTCTTGGTGTCAATCTGTTACATTTTTGGTTTCCTTATTTATTTTGGAGTATAATTCCAGAGGCTCGCTCTGGATTGGTCATTCATCAGAAGAGTATTGACTGACTATTAATAGACAGCATCACAGCCATGCTTATAATGTATTTAACTGACTCCCACACATGGACAGTTCCAGCAGGGCTTGATAAATGGAAATCAGGAGCAGAAAAACCAGGTGAGTTTCCCTTTCCTCTCAGGGGAATTCTGGTACTCGTACTGTTTGCTGTCCTGGCTGGGATCAGTTATGTCAGCACATATCAGCGACGGAGACTTTTACCAAGTTATCCGCAGGCCTAAAGACAAGAAGATCATGGTGATGATGCATGATCATGAATGACATGCTGAAGAAAATGTGTTAAAGCAGAAATCAAAATATTTTGTGAGATCTTTGAGGGAAAAAGATGAGAGAGTATTGAGGGCAAAGATCAAGAAGTGATGAGATCAAAAAGTCTCCCAAAGATTGAAGGACAGAGATCTTGACGAGAAGTATTACAGGGCACAGACCAAGATAGAAGGGAGTGATCAATAACTTGTTGACAATAGCATGGCATAGAAATTGAAAGCTGACATTGAAGTAATAAAGATGAAGAAGGACTAGAAATCAAGACTAAAAGAAGAAAAAGTAATAACAGGGTTTAAAAACATCATTAACAAAGGCCAATTTAATATTGTGATAAAACAAAATGTAGTAACACTTTGCAGAATTTTGAGTGTAGACCTGTCAGCATATCCTATCTCTTCACTGTGGCAGTATTAGCAAGATCAGTTAAGAGGCAGTTTTATAGTAGTACTTTGTTAGCTCCACTGTAACACTCAGGATCGGATTTCCCGAGTTTTCCTGACTCCCCAGACCTTTACAAATGGTGGGAAGGACTCGGATATAGAAGTCCCGTCCCTATTTCCAACAGATCCAATTTTTGCAGGGAAGGGGAAGGAAGCAGGACACGATTTGCAAACGCACATGAAGGACAGATAAGATATGTTTAAGTGTCATGATCTGAAGTTTTCTAAATCTCTTGCTCTTTAAACTTGAGCAGCGGGGGGTTGGGGGTGGGGGTGGGGGTGTGGTGGGTGGGTGGCAAGGGTAGAAACAGGCTTAAGCTGTCAGCAAGAGTTTAAAAAAGACACCAAGTGCTGGACTGCTTTGATTGACCAGGCACCTGGTGTAGGTTAGAAAAAAATATCACCACCTGTTCCACAGTTTTAATAATGCTCTTTGTTGACATTTCTCAAGGGTTGTGTCATTATAAGACCTTAGCTGAGTTTCAAAAGCTACAATTGTCTCAGCAGGTGGTTCTGAATTCATCCTTTGATAGTTTAAAAAAGCTATTGAAGAATTAGCTACTGCATAGAGGTGTTTATTTTTATAACATTAACTTCTTGAGAACACTTAAAAACTTTGAATGGGTTTCATGATGGGAGTTTTTCAATGTCGAGTGTGTATGAGTCAAAGCTGAATAAGATTGTTTTTGTTCATCTCCACATGATGCCTAAGATCCGCCCATGGTAGATACGGGGTAAGTGGCTTTGGTGGTAGCATGGGGGTATGAAGGGCCAGGGGGGTTGGTGGTTGGCATGTGGGTATGAGGGGGCATGGCAGATGGTTGAGGGCTGTGGGCTAGAAGCCTCACAACTTCTAAAACAACTGGAACAAAGTCCTAGAGAACCAAAGCAGGCCTTCTAACCAGCCCTGCTTGGCACTCGTCTGCCTCCATGGCCGCCTATGATCAGCCTCCAGGGCCAGCATGCCAGATTTGATCCCAGACCTGTCTCCCCAGAGCGAAAATTATATCTGATCTGGCCCTTTAAACCCAGCTGGGTCTGCCAATTGGGCAAATTTCCTGACCCGAGTTAGCCAACTCGGTAGCGAAAATCCAGCCTGGTAATCATAATTGCAGAAACAATAAGGTCACAATGCACATCATGATCGTGACTTTGCTGTTGTAATTTCCAGCAAGGTAAGTGAAATTCAGATGATCTGCCTTATATCCTTATAGTTGTCTGAGTTGCCCCCCTTTGGGGAAAGTGAGGAATGAGAGGCAGGGAGAGGAGGAGGGGAGAAGGGAGAAGTAGGCAGGGAAGGGGAAGTTGGGAGATGGAGGATGGGCAAGAGGAATGAGATAGAAGAGAAGGCGGAACAGGGTGATGGTGCAACCTTAGGGCAGAATTTTCTGTAGGTGTGCGGGGGCGGGCCTCACACATCCGCATGTAAAATGACGCGGGGTGATGTCAGGCAAGCGTCCCAACATCATTGCACACCATTGCGATATTTCATTGGGCGGGCGAGCGATGATGTCCGATGCGCGCCAGCCATTAATTAACAGGCCATGTAAGGCCCTTGACTCACCAATTGATGCCAATTTTTCAGTGCCCGTGCAATCTTCGGGTTGGCGCACAGGCGCAACGGGCAGGTGGGTAGGACACATTTGTATAAACCTCACCCACGGGCGGGATAAGAGGGCTCACTGGGGTCGCGAGTGTGCTCTGTCAAATATTGATGTTTCAGAGTTTCTGATACTTGCCTGTGTGATCTGCAATACTTCAAAACACATACCAGCTGCTTGGTCTGGACTCTTAACCTTCAGGTCAGCACTCTGCAGTGAGGAATCTTTTGCGGGCCTGCAGGTTTCAGGAAGCCTCCCCTTAGCCTGGGAATGGGAGCTGAACTGTCCACTGGAGGCAGATCCTCTGAGGAGGAAGGGAGGTCTAGAGTGGGGAGGAGGCCAGGAGTGCACATTCAGCCTCCAGGGGAGCCACCTTTGGAAGGACAGGCACAGACACAAGAGGCGCAGGGCCAAGTAGTGGACCAAGGCAGAAGGGGCCACGGAAGACGCCACTATCCTGCTACCATGGTATACAGGTGGCGAAGCAGCTACCTCAATATGTCTGAGGTGCAGTGCCGAAGGAGGCTCCATCTCCAAAGGGAGTCAGTCAACTATATCTGTCAGATAATAGGGCCTGAGATCTTCGCTAACTGTTTGGGTAGACACCCCATGCCAGTGGCTCTGAAGGTCACAGCTGCCCTCAACTTCTATGCCTCTGGCCCCTGCCAGGGCTCGGTGGGTGATCTTTGCAGTGTCTCCCAATCAGCTGTCTGCAATTTTGTCAAGCAGGTTACAGATGCTCTGTTCAGGCGTGCATTGATCTTCATCCACTTCCATTGGGACCAGGCTAGCCAGACACAGCGAGCCAGAGGCTTCGCAGCCATTGCTGCCTTCCCCCGCGTCCAGGGTGCTATAGACTGCACACATGTGGCCATCGAGGTGCCAGCAGGTGAGCCCGGTGCTTTCGTCAACAGGAAGGGCTTCCACTCCATGAACATGCAGATTGTGTGTGATCACAGGATGCAGATTCTACAAGTCTGTGCAAGGTACCCAGGCAGCTCCCACAACACCTACATCTTCAGACACTCCAAAGTACCGGGGCTCTTCAGTGCTCCAGCACAGCTGGATGGATGGCTGCTGGGTGACAAGGGCTATTCCCTCAGAAGGTGGCTCATGATGCCTCTGCCATCCAATTTCAGAAGCTGAGCAGTGGTACAATAGGAGCCAAGGATCCACAAGGATTGTGGTGGAGAGAACCATCGGTCTTCTCAAGATGTGCTTCCGATGCCTGGACCGCTCAGGGGGTGCACTCCGGTGACAGTGGTTGCATGCTGTGCTCTGCACAATCTTTTGCTGGAAAAGGGGGACGCAGTGGATGATGAAGACGTTGATGCAGTGTCTGTGGCTGCATGCGATGAGTCCAGCAGTGAGTCCGAGGATGAGCACTCACAGGGAAATGCTGAGATGGTAGACGCTGACCCAGGCATACTCTAGGGAGGCAGGGACACCCGACAGGCTTTAATCCAATGAACCTTCAGCTAGCACACCGGAGGACCTCCAGGACAAGCCTGGGCTGTAGGCACCATACTCCACACCTAAGTGCACAATTTACCAGATTAGGAACAGTAACTAAGGACCTTGTTAATAAAGCTGAATGTCCAACGAAGCACTCATTACATTTTTAGAAACTATCCACACGCAGAAGAAAAAAGGCACCCTCAGCCATGGTGATATATCTGAAATTAATATGTCCAGCAAACAAACTTATGCAAAAAAAAAGACAATAGTATTACAAATCAAAACAAATCATAAGGACCTCATCCCGGGCCAACAAAAAAGCACCAGTGATAAACCCGTGGTGTGCCTAAGGTGCCTTATGCTTTCATTTATGGGTGCCACATCTTGGTGCTGCTCCATTGCTCGGAGTGGCATCTGAGACAGCCTCCTGACTCTACTGTCCTGTTGGCCTCAATGACCTTGGCGACCGTCCTCTGGCCCCACCTGGGAGGGAGTGGCCAGTTCCACAGCTGACATCTCCCCAGATGTCGCAGCCTCACCAGATGCTACAGTCACTGGCAGAGGGGCGGAGGAGCTGCCGCCCTCATCTGGAGCGCCCTGAGAGGTGCCTGCAGAGATGCCAGGCAGCTGCTGCACTGACGTGAGGCTGCTTCGGACCTTCCTGCTCACTGCGGATGGATGGGAACTGAGCTGAGAAACTTGATGCCCACACCATCTCCCACACTGGCACTGATCAGCTGTGGTCAATGCCGATATGAGGGCTTGCTGGTCAGACCGCATCCCCAAGAAGCCCTGACAGGTCTCCTGGAGGAGCCTATCCCTGAGAGTCGCCACTCTCTCCATGGAGGATGCATGGCGCTCAGACATGTGGTTCATTGCTTCGGCGATCATCCGCATAGACTCCTCCACCACGGACACCAAGCCAAGCATAGCCTCATGTATCTCCCCTGCACAACCGGCTGCATTTCCTGCCCCTGCTGTTTCGCAGATGACTCCAGAGGCACATCATCAGGCACTGACTGAGCATGTGCCCAAGTCCCCTGCAGTCTTCCGATTGCTGGTGCCGTGGGCACTTACTGTCTCTGCCAGCTCCTCCAGCCACTGTGAAGTGCCCTCACCACTGTGCCCTGGGACACGATGTTCAAATTCCCACTGAGGTGCTTGTATCTGCACTGGCGTCTGCCTTGCAGAGATGGTGTGATGCTGGTGAGACTTCAGGCCCCTCAGGTGAGAAGAGGCCTCTGCTGCTCCTCTTCCAGCCCTACTCTGATGATGCTGAAAGGAAGAACAAGGACAGTGGATCAGTTAACGTGGAGACAATGACAAAGCACATCCCTGTCCCCTGGATCATTATGCGCTCATCCTTCCATAAGCAATGGTGAAGCCATGTTGCAAAATTAAGTCAATTAACTTTCAGCACTGCTATGGCTGTTGGGAGAACAATGTTGACCTCACTGTTGGGCACAAATAACTGGCCGTGGCACCCCAGCCTCACCTTGGCACATGGTGCCTCTCCGGATTCAGGGCCTCCTGCTCGAACAGGCTAAGAATGGCGACCTGCGCCTGGCCACCGCCAGTCCTCACACGCTCTGCCGCGTTATGAGCATTCTTCTCCTGAAAATGTGAGACAAGCATTGTTTAGTGCAAATTGTACATGGACTCTCTCCGCGCATGGCCCACCCCAACCAGAGTGGGATATATCAGGGCTCCAGTGCCTCCTCACCCTGCTACTGCTGAACACTCACACAAAGATGCTAGGTCTGTTCCTCACCCCCCCACCTCCTCCCTTGGCCACATGCTGCCTGCATCACATTAGGCACCACATGGTATATCCTTCCATAGCAAGGAGGCGCAAGCACTTGGAGCGTAGAGCGCAGCAGATGGTTCATTGTCACGCCACCTTGAAGCTCCCCGCCCAGCATGTCATCACTCTGACTTGGACATGTCCTGGAGTTTCAGCTCCGCGCCGAGGTGCAGCTCCTTCAAGTTGCCCCCAAACCAGTCATGTGGGACTCAGTGTAACACAGGCTGCAGGGGCAAAACACATCTCCTTATCTCCCTCTCACGTTGACCTCAGCATGGGCAATATCTACTGGCCCACCCAGCAAAGGACACATGCCATCAATGATTCAATGCAGTCACTACAGTCAGACTTGGGGGCAGGAGTGGGCCGTGGGGGGGGTAAGCCGACCTGCTGGGTTAAATGACCAATACCAACATGGTACTCACCCTGCCAGAGTGTAACAAGTCGTTGAAGCGCTTGCGACACTAGATCCAGGTGCGCTGCACCACTTCGTGGGAGCTCACCACCTCCGCCACCTCCTCCCAGGCACTTTTCGTCATTTGGCGGGGGGCTTCTTCCTCCCATCCTGAGGAACCAGCATCTCCCACCGTGCTGCCACCTCCTCAAGGATGGCAGCAAGGCAGTTATCCAAAAAACGAGGGGCACACTGGCCCCCCGCCCTACCCTTTGGCCTGGCCTGCCCCGATGGCCTACCCTCCAGACTTTCACAGCCCTTCGCCCAGCCATTGCGAGCAGCCTTTCTGAGGCTGTCAGGGCCTTCCTTTATACAGGCCACCGGGTTGCCAATGGACCCAGCGGCCTGAGCACGCCCGCTGTGCATGGGAGTTGTGAAGTACGCTGGGCAGGCCTTAATTGGCCTGCCTGTGTAAAATAGCAGCGCGGACCCAATCGCGGGCAGCGATCGGGTCCGCGCCCGCTCCTGCTCCACCCCCCCCCCCTCCCCGCCAACCAGAAAATTCAGCCCTTAGAAGCAATGATGAAAGGGCAAGAACTTTTCTAATCATGTTTTTAAATTGTTTTGCCAATAGCTTATGAAAATTGGCTTATGGTGTGACTACATAATGTGTTCACTCCAAAGTTGGTGATTCTGCCCTATAATGGCGCATAATTTCCCATAGAAAGTTTTGCCTGGGCTGCTTCCTATTGAAACACATCAGGTTGCGTCTGCCAGGAAGGAATCTTATTCATTATAAGGCTAGATGCACCTAAGTCAAAGGCTTTGGTCAGGCAAAAAAAAAATGATGTAGGGGTCCAAGTTCTGTTCTTGGCATTTCTGCTGGAGCTATCTAACTGCAATTCAGTATGGGCTGAATAAGATGCTCCCAAATCGGAAGCGTTCCCCACCTGCACCCGTGTATCATTGGGTGTGATGACATTGGGTCACGTTCCTGATGTTACATCGGTTTCATATAGCACTACGGGTGTCAGGGTGAAAAATCCGGAGCTCCACCTGCGTTATTTAACTTTTATTTAAGTAGGTATTTAAGGTTATTAATGACCCAATTGACTGGAATAAAATGTTGTGTCTAATAATATGCTTCAGAGTCTGTTTGACACCATGAGGGGTTCCCATGTTTTTACTAGGCGGCTTGTTAGGACCAATTTAAAAGGTTCAGCTGAGCCCTGAGTCTCAGCTTAGCAGTTCAGAGCTCTGTTACCGCTGGGAATGCTTCATTCAAGAAGCAGAGTTTCCATTTAAAAGTTATATTAATTAGAGCTTTTTTATATGCCTGCTGAGTGTTCTATTTTGTCCTTGTCCATCATCCCAGACTTTAAAGTAGCTGAGAAAAAATGGGCATTGTGATATTGGTGGGCGACACTGTAGAAACATGCTCTGGGAGGCTTCTTAGTCAAACAAAACAAACATTATTTCCATGAGACCTTCCATGGCTGCTTATATCCAGCCAGCCCCTCATATAGCCATCTTTTACCTAGGGAACCCCGCCCTAGAATTTATTCCCCCACACTAGCCACACATTGGTTGAACAAATGATGTGACCCCCTCCTCAGTTGAATTGGTCATAAAGTGACAGTCATCACAGACAACCTCCAGTGAGGAGGAGGAGGGGAGTGAGAGGAAGAAAGGCAGATCAGGAGGTCCAGGATGCACTGGTGGTGCACCCAGAGAGTGATGAAGCTGTCATAAATCCTCAGCAGAGACATAGAAAGACTGAGCTATCTGCAGTTGTCTGAAACACAATTGAAGAGAAGGCTCAGGTTATCGAGCCACAGTCTGTGGCTTGCAGAGAGATCTCCTCCTGCTGCATAGGGGGTCACCTGATTCCTGTAGCTCTGAAGGTCACTGTCATGCTCAACTTCTTCATGACAGGATCCTTTCAGACAGCAAGTGGAGGCCTCAGTGACATAACACAATCTGTTGCACACCATAGCATCAAGGTCTTCACTGATGCTATGTTTTGGAGGGCAAGGAATTATACCTCCTTCACACTGGATGAGCAGATTCAATTCGATAGTAGGTTTGCAGTGATTTCAGTTTTCCCCAGGTTAAGGGGAGCCATCGATTGCACTCAGTGCCGTAAAGGATCCGGCTGGACAGCCCTCCAACTTCATCAACAGGAAGGGCTTCCACTTGTTGAATGTTCAGCTGACCTATGATTACCATCTCCGTATCATGCAGGTATGCACCAGCTACCTGGTCAGCAGCCACGACAGGTACCAGACCCATTCAGCGGCCCTGAAGCCCTGGATGGATGACTTATAGGTGACAAGGGGCATCCATTGAAGAGGTGGCTAATGCCACCTATGAGACTGCCCAGAACAGAAGCGGAGAGGAGATACAATGATTGCCAAGGAAGCAGCAGGGCCATCACCGAGCAAACCTTCAGCCTATTGCAAATGAGGTTCAGATGCCCAGACAGATCAGGCGGGGCATTGCAGTACGCTCCCTCACTGGTATCCCTGATAGTTGTGGTGTGCTGTGCCCTCCATAACCTCGCTATCCAAAGAGGGGATGCCTTGGAGGATGAGGGCACGGCAGAGAGGGGTCATTCATCAGAGGATGAGGTGAAGGAAAATGTTAGGTAGAAGACCCTGGACATGGTTGCATGGATGGCTGTGACATCAGGGATGCCTTAATAAGGCAATAGTTTTAGAAATCCCGGTCCCAGAGATGCATGCATGCCATGTGTCCAAACTTTTATCTATGTGCAATGTGCAACTCACGTTACTGTCATGTCAATACATTTACTCTTTCCAAAACATTAACACAGAATGCATCCTGCCCTGCATCGTAATTATAAAGCTTTCGTCTATCTTCCTGAGACAAGGCCAACAGTCACAGCATAATTCCTCATGCTGATGTTTTAATGCTATGAGGGTCTGGGTTTATTTCCAAGCTTACAATGATTAGTAACATTCACAGGCTTAAGCTTCTGACATATGTGTCCCTCTTGGTGACTACTGTGGAGTTTTTTTGATGTGTTTACGAGTGCTCCAGCATAGTGCTCCCCCTTGCTGCCTCAATGGAGAGACCCTGCTGATCTGCCACCGCCCTTGCCTTGGATGACCTCAACGGGCATCCTCTGTGCGGCTGCAGCCTTGAGTGGCTTGCCACATTAGATGACTCCTGCTGAGAGGCATGAGGATCTTCTGGTGCTGTGGCACTACTCGAGGACGATGTCAATGTCAGCTGGACAGAGGAGAGGCTGCCCCCATCAGAAATGCCCTGAGAGGTGCTTCCAGATGGCAGCAGCTGCTACGCATTCTCTGCCACTGGGACCGTTTGGTCCTCGCTGCCTTCCGGTGAGGTCCCAGGAGTCGGATCTGTTCCCATGCTCCCAATCCCCCTGTTGCTCCGGCTCTGGGCTGCTGAAATCAGAGCCAGGATGATGGTGTGCAGGTCGGAGCGCATACCAATGATTGTGTCTTCAATACACTCGGTTTGCCCCACAAGAACAGTCACCAGTCTGTCCATGGAGGAAGCTTGGCACTTCGAAGTGTGGGTGATCGCAGTGCACATGGCCTGGATGGAAACCTTCAAGTCTGAGCCAGAGCGCACAACCCCTCTGCTATATCCACCAAATCTCCACGGATCTCGTGCTGGACATGCAGCATCTGCCACCTTACAGATGGCTCCAGAGGCTCATCATATTACCTGGAATTAGTATCTAGATCACCCTGGACATTCTTCCAACTGCACAAGGCCTGCTCCATTGCACTCTCCGGCAGCTGCACATGCAACTGTGACGTGCCCTCGCCAGACTGTGCATGCCCCCTTCCAACAGGTAAATCCCTGCTGAGGTGCCAGTACCTGCACGGGTGTATGGGACATAGAGAGGGTGTGACATTGCATTCTCTGAGGGATTCTTCCTCCTCCTTGGATGGGAGTGCCAGCACGGCATCCAGAGGAGGGTCCGCAGGGGAAGCTTCACCTGTGACAGAGAGACATAAGTCACCACAGGCTTTCCCACATCTGCGCAGACACTAAGCTCTGCAACATACTCATGTCCGATATGAGAGATGAGTCTTTGCAGACACAATACATACTTGTACCAACATCTGAAGCTTCTGATTATGAAGCCTCACAAGGTTTCAGTGTCGGAACTATATTAATGAGTTTCATTACGCATGCCAAACCTCCATCCACCCCCAACTTGTCCTCTCCCCTTTTCTATAGGTTTCTGCCATTTGCGATCTCACCGGACCCATATCTTCCTCCAATCTCATCTCTGCCAGTGGTCCTGGATGACTCTGTGTCAGCATCAACAATACTTCTTCAAATAGAGTCAAAAGCACTATGTTCAACACACACCCACCAGTCCGGTCTCGGTCTAGGGACTCCTGAAAAGATGTATAATATTGCACTCACTGGCACTGTCAGCTTATTTGATGGCATGCCACCAACTATTATGAGCCAGTCAGCCTAGATGCTGTGTACATCCCTCATCTGCGCAGTGTGTCAACCCCCTCCAACTGGACCAAAGCTATAAGAGCATACTGACATCGGCAATGATAGCAATCATTGTTGCATCATTGTGCCTTGGGGCAACGGCCAAACTCATAATCCTCCTGCATTCATGACAGCACCCTGTAACATGCTGGCACTAAATAACACAGACTGAAGGCTTACTCACCCTAGCCACCCTCATGAGGTCTTGAGCTTCTTCTGGCATTGAGACTAGGCTCACCTCACCAGCCCAACACTGCTGACCTCCTCGGTCACTTCCTTCTAGGCAGCACGTGTTTTAGTCAGGTTTCTCCTCTTCCTACCTGCTCACATCGGTTCAAGAGGGCTCTGAGGGAGTCATTCATTAAATTGAGGGGCTGGTTTGGCCCTCCTCCCCTGCCTCTCCCCTTGCTCCAAGGCTCAGATGTCGCTGGAGGGAAACATGCAACAACTAGACAATTCCTCCGTGCAAAGATGTGGAAAATTTGTTCAGGTTCAAAAATAAATCCTTCACCTGCTCAGTGGCAAAGTTTGGACACAATCAGATCTAAAAAAAAATGCACACTCACTTTAAAAACCTGCAAATCTCTCTGAAGTCTCAATAAGCTTCAAACTCTGATGAATCCTGGCATTTGCTGGCAGGGGGCCCTTTAAGTTACTGGCCATGATCTGGACGCAGTCACAGATATCCCACCCTTCAACACTGATTGGGTGGGATGGTCAGCTCATGAAAGCATCAAACCAGCCCTCTGAAGCGAATTGGTCCAATTAGCGCTTTATCAGGCGTGTTTCAAACGTGGGCCCAGAAGTCAGAAGACCACCTAACTCCCAATGTGGTACCTGCCTCCTGCACCAGTGTGTATTATTCAGCCCCAAATCAGTGGCCCCTTGACTTTTTCTAAAACCACAATGAATCTTTGACAACAGATCCTGGTCAAGATGTTGCAGTAAGCGGTTCAGAATGATTCTGGTGAAGATTTTGCCTGCAATGTCGAGGAATGAGATTTCTCTGTGATTGTCCAAGATTTCAGTCCATGACCAGAACCTGTCAGTGTTGGATAAGTTCACTTATCTTGGCAGCACACTACCTCAAGCTGTCAATATTGACGATGACACATGTAAGAATGGTCAAAGCAAACGTAGCCTTCTGCAAGCTTCAAAGGTCAGGCTGGGAACAAAGAGAAGTAAGTCTGCAAAACAAACAAAGTCATAGAGCAAGAGCCCTGCCCACTCTGATCTACGCATGTGAGACTTAGGCTGTCTACCAGCGTCTGCCAAGAAGATCAACCATTTTCACTTGAGCTGCTTGGAAGCTTCTGAATATCGTTTGGCAGAACAAAATATCAGATACTGAGGTGCTCACCCAAGCTGAATGCCAAGCATCCACACCATAGTGAGGCAGTCTCAACTGAGTTGGGCTGGTTATTATGTAGCCAGAATGCCTGACACTCACTTAACCAAATGAATCTTCTATGGAGGCTTTAGTCTTGTGTGCACTTTTGGCAGTCAAAGGAAATGCTACAAGGACACACCGAAGACTTCACTTAGGAGTTTTTATGCTGACTTCGAGTCCTGGGAGAAGCTCACCCTGAATCGCTGAATCTGGTGCAACCAAATAAAAGCTGTGTGACCTCCTATGAAAGCAAATGCATATCAGAGACAGAAAGAAAATGCAAAGGGAGGAAATCCCAAACCAGCAACTTGCTCGAAACTCAATTGGCTGTGGTATCCTTTCCTATTTACAGCAGAATCTTCCAGGCTCAAATCAGCCTTAGGGTTCCCTCCCAAATACCCCAGGTACTGAACATGGTTATCTTTGCCTTGAAGGACAAACAAGAAGATGAAGACATACCAAAGAGCATTCTCGCACATTAGATGGAGGCATCAGGCCAGAGCCTTGTCACTGCCGGGCCGTAATTCAGGGAATGACTGGGCCAAATTTCAGGGGCAGTGCCAGATGCCCTAACCCTCAGGATCGATTATAGGGACAATTACCAAGCTAGATATCAGCATTCATGTGTCCCATGTGTAGGTATGGGAGGAGAAGTGGAAACTAAGTGAGCAAGAGAAGATAGCAGGAGAGCAAGATTTGTTGAGAGATTTGTTTGATTCTCATTGCCTAATGGGGGACATTACACCTACATCAAAAATTCTCATTCCAGAAAAGAATGAAAGAAAAAGCTTCAAAACTCCCCTTGTCTAAGATGTTTGTAGCAGAGCCTTTGTGGAGAAATGTTAAATAGCCACCTAATGGCCAGAGCATAGAACTGCAGACAGACTGTAATAAGGAAAATTGTTCCACAGAGAACTGTACAGGGACAAAAGCTTGAAATGAGAAAGCATACTGGAGCGCCACTTAAAGGCAGCACAGGGAATTATAAATGTATCTTTTGGGGTATTAATTACACCAAAAAGTACATTTTGGTCATAGCTTGTTTGTTTCCTAATATGTTCTAAGTGACTAAGACAGGTTAATTTTTTTGTACATCTGCAGGAACACCTAACAGCACGTGAATATATTAAAATAAAAGACAAGAAAAAAGCCTACTGCTTCATCCAGACTGAACTACGCAGTTATGATGATTTTTAAAAATTTCATGGGATGTGGGTGTCACTTGCAAGGCCTGCATTTGTTGCACATCCCTAAAACTCTTGAGAAGTTGGTGGTGAGGTGTCGTAGTCTATATGGTGTAAGTACATCCATAATGCTATTAGGAAGGGAGTTTCAGGATTATGATCCAGCAACAGTGAAGGAACAGCGATGTAGTTCTACGTCAGGATGGTGAGTGGCTTGGAAGTTGCAGTTGGTGGTGTTCCCATGTGTCTGCTGCCCTTGCCCTTCCAGTTAGAAGAGGTCCTGGGTTTTGACGGTCCTGTTGAAGGAAGCTTTGCAAGTTGCTGTGGTACATCTTGGATGTAGTACACACTGCTGCCACTGTGCACGGTGGTGAAGGAGTGTGTGAGGCAATGAATGGGGTGCTGATTAAGTGGGCCGCTTTGTCCTGAATGCAGTAAATGCGTTGGAAGCAGTTCAGAGAAGGTTTACCAGACTAATACCTGGAATGGGTGGATTGTCTTATGGGGAAAGATTGGACAGACTAGGCTCGTATCTGCTGGAGTTTCGAAGAGTAGGAGGCAACTTGATTGAAACATATAAGACCCTGAGGGGTCTTGACAGGGTGGATGTGGAGAGGATGCTTCCTCTTGTGGAAAAATTTAGAACTAGGGGTCACTGTTTAAAAGTAAGGAGTTGCCTATTTAAAACGGAGATGAGGTGAATTTTTTCATTCAGAGGGTTCTGAGTCTTCGGAACTCTCTTCCTGAAAAGGTGGTGGAAGCAGAGTCGTGGAACATTTTTAAGGCAGAGGTGGATAGATTCTTTGTAAGCAAGGGGGTGATAGGTTATCAGGGGTATAGGAGATGAAGATTTCAGGTTACAATCAGATCAGCCATGATCTTATTAAATGGCGGAGCAGGCTTGAGGGGCTGAATGGCCTACTCCTCCTTCATGAATTTATATGTTCATATGAGTCAAGCTTCATGAGTGTTGTTGGATTCATGCTCATCTAACCAAGAGGAGAGTATTCCATCATGCTCCTGACTTGTGTCTTGTAGATGGTAGACAGGATTTGGGGAGACAAGAGGTGAGTTACTCACTGCAGAATTCCGAGCCTCTAACCTCTTCTTGTAGCCACAGTATTTATATGGCTGGTCCAGTTCAGTTTCTGGTCAATGACTAACCTCCAGGATGTTCATTGTGGGGGATTCTGCGATATTAATGCCATTGAATGTCAAGGGCAGATGATTAGATTTTCTTATGTTGGAGCAGATCATTGCCTGACACTTTTGTGGCGCAAATGTTATTAATTGTTTATCAGTCCAACCATGAATGTTGTCCAGGTCTTGCTACGTAAGGACACGGACAGCTTCAGTGTCTGAGGAGTTGCGAATGGTACTGAACATTGTGCAATCATCAGCAAACATCCCTACTTCAGACCTTATGATGGAAGGAAGGTCATTGATGAAGCATTGAAGCTGGTTGAGCCTAGGACACTGCCCCAAGGGACAGCATTGTCCTAGGGCTGAGCTGATTACCTCCAACATTATAACTGTCTTCCTTTGTGCTAGAAATGACCCCAACCAATGGAGAGTTTCCTCCCTGATTCCCATTGACTTTAATATTGGTAGGGATCCTTGAAGCCGCACTCAGTCAAATGCTGCCTTGATGTCACCACAACATTGGAGTTCAGCCCTTTCAATCATGTTTGGACCAAGGCTGTAATGAAGTCAGAAACCAAGTGGCCCTGGCAGAACCCAAACTGAGCATCTGTGAGCAGGTTATTGCTGTGTAAGTGCCACTTGATAGCACTGTTAACAATGCCTTCCATCACTTAACTGATGATCGAGAGTAGACTGATGGGCAGTAATTGGCCAGATTGGATATGACCTTTTTGTGGACAGGACATACCTGGACAATTTTCTACATTGCTGGGTAGATGTCAGTGATGTAGATGTACTGGAACAGCTTGGATAGGGGTGAGACTAATTCTGGAATCCCAGTCTTCAGTAATACTATTGGGATGTTGTCAGGGTTCATAGACTTTGCAGTATCCAGTGCCTTCAGACATTTCTTGATATCACATGGAGTGAATTGAATTGGCTGAAGACTGGCATCTGTGATGCTGGGAACCTCTTGGGGAGGTCGAGGTGGATCATCCACTCGGCACTTTTAGATAAAGAGGGTTGAAAATTCTTTGTCTTTTGAACTGATGTTCCCCCATCATTGAGGATGGGGATTCTTGAGGAGCCTACTACTATGCTTAGTTGTTCAATTGTCCACCACCATTCACAACTGGATGTGGTAGGACTGCAGAGCTTTGATCTGATCTGTTGGTTGTGGGATCACTTGTCTCTGTCCATCGCATGCTGCTTAAGCTGTTTGGCATGCAAGTAGTATGAGCTTAATACCTCATTTTTAGGTGCTGCTCCTACCATGCTCTCCTCCGCTCTTCTTTGAACCAGGATATGGTTATATTCATATAACAAGTCAAACCTTTGGCTTGATGCTCATGGTAGGATTGGGGAGATGACATGCCATGAGGATACAGATTGTGGCCAAATACAATTCTGTTGCTCTTGATGGCCCACAATGGTTTCATGGATGCCCAGTTTTGAGTTGCTAGATCTGTTCGAAATCTATCCCATTAGTACTGTGGTAGTGCCACACAACACGATGGAGGATATCCACAGTGAGAAGATGGCACTTGGTTTCCACAAGGGCTGTGAGGTGATGATTCCTACCAATACTGTAATGGACAGATGCATCTGCTACAAGTAGATTGGTGAAGTCAAGGCCCAGTAGATTTTTCCCTTTTTTAGGTCCCTCATCACCTTCCATAGGCCGAGTTTGGTAGATATGTCCTTCAAGTCTTGACCAGATTGGTCAGTAGAGGTGCTACTGAGCCGCTCTTAGAAATGGACATTGAAGTCTCCCACCCAGATTCTTTGCCCTTGCTAGCCTTAGTGCTGCCTTCAAGTGGTATTTAACATGGAGGAGAACTGATTCATCAGCTGCCATTATCATTTCCAGTGCCTATGTCGATAGTGGATGGGGTGTCCAGTTTTATTCCTTTTTGACTTCTCTCTAGTGGTTTGGTACAACTGAATGGCCTGTCCAGCCATTTCAGGGGGCAGTTAAGAGTTAACACATTGCTGTGCGTCTAGAGTGGCATGTAGGTCAGACGAGGTAAGGATGGCAGATTTATTACCTAAGGGACATACCGGCCTTATGCATCACAATACGTGCACTCCTCAGGCACCAAGAGCCAAGTGCTCTCTTGAGAATGGCAAAAAAGTCAGAGAGAAATCCAGGCCAAATAAGGTGACAAAAACTGGAAATCTCCTCTCTGATCTACTTAGGTGATCAAGACTAGTCCAGGGAGTCACATCAGTCCTGATCTACATTAACTCTTGTACAAGTTGATTTCCACCTCAGCCATAATGAGGTCCAGCTCTTGTTTAATGGGTTACAGTGAATCAACATTGACTATATGAAAGATTACATGTTCCACAGGTCCACTGCTCTCCAGGGAAACAAAACCTGCCTAATATCAAACCTAGTTGTGGCCTTATGTAACATGTGAGCGTGATCCTTGGTCCTTGAAATAATTGATCTACATCAGCATAAGTTAATCCCTTCACTATTTTACGAATCTCAAACACATTATCCTTACGGCGAAACACTTCTCTTCAGCATAAAGGCCCAGCCATTAAGCCTGTCTGGGTAACTTAAGGTGTTCTAAACTGGAAATTAAACTTATGGTTCTCCTCTGCAGCCTTTCTAAAGTCTCAATATCTCCATAGAGGAGAGATAAATAGTGGACACCAAGGACCCAGATTGAGACAAGCTGTGACATCGGGTATTTACAGTCAAGTAAAAACACCATGAAACTGGGACTTGGTAACTGATTGAGGCCCTAGAAATAATGGCTTTAAAATAATATGTTTCCCTCTCTTATAACAGAATCACAGAATCGTTACAACACGGAAGGAGGACATTCGTCCCATCATGTCTGCATCAGCTCTCCAAATGAACAATTCACCTAGTGGCATTCTCCTGCCTTCTCCCCATAACCATGCACATTGTTCCTTTTCAGATAACATTTTAATTCCTATTTGAATGACTCGATTGAACCTGCCTCTATCACAATTGCAGGCAGTATGTTCCAGACCCTAACCACTCAATTTGTGAATTTTTTTCTCATCTGTCACGAAGATATTAATGTATATAATGTTATTAGAAATTATTTTAAATTGGACTTGTAGTAGGGTCTGTGTCTGTGGGTGTGAGTGTGTGTGTCTTAATTGGAATAAAGCCAGCTAGTCTGTGTGCTTTGATGTATAGTAGTTTTGAAATTTTAAACAATAAGGAAGTTAAGGTGCAGAGGAATGCAAAATACAATGGATGCTGGAAATCCAAAACAAAAAATTTAAAAATGCTGAAATGGACATTTACATTTTATTGAATGAACCATTCAAAGGCTGGGGGTGAAACCTTGCACCTAGCTAGCAGACACCAAGCAATATGTTTATATTACTAATAAAATTGGTACTATGAAAGAGGTTTGATTGTTGGATGAGGTGGAGTTCAAAGGGCCTGGTGATACAATGAGAATTTGCATTCAAAGGGAAGGCTAGGTATATACAGAAAAATAGTTTTGTGTGTGGGTCAGAGACATATGAGATCCAAGCCGCCTGTGAGCCTACAACTATGCAAAGGAACCAAATTGAAAGGGACCTCATTTTGAATTCGTAAAATAAAATGTGTTTTGCCTAGTGTCTGTTTAAGTCTATGGGTTATTGTTGCCATGGGGAAGATTATCTGATAGTGATTAATTTGGGGATTTGTTTGAAAGTTATTATGGTAGTAATTTAAAGACATGTATGTGTTTAAATTTGTTGTTTAATTAATAAATGTTTAATTTAATTTATATAAAAACCTCTGGAGACTTGGTGGTTTCATTCCTGAATTCAGACTTACATCTCAAACATACCAGTTGAAAATATAGGTCATGACAGTTGTTTAAAGTTTCCCTCTGAGATTTTAAATAACTCAGCCTTTACCAACTGCTGGGTCATAACATATTGCTTTTGTTTTTTTCTGCCAATTACTTTAAATCTGTGCCCTCTTGTTCTTCATCCTTTCACGAGTGGGAAATAAAAGCAAAACAAAACACTTGGGCCCAGGTTTTCGTCCCTGGGCTATATTCACTGAGTCAGGATATTTCTCAGCTCAACGAACCCAAATTTTAAAAATATCCACCCATAGGTGTGCTTTTCGGCTGGGGGGTTGGGGGTGGTGGGGTGGGGGCTGGAGGGGTGTGGGGTGTGCAGGCTGTAAAACGACTTGGGCCGGCTGACTCCAGAATAAATCTGCAGGCTGCAGGGTGTGGAGGTGGGCTATGCACTAGACCTGCCTCTGTGTTGTGGCACTGTGCTGAAATAAAAAATAATAAAACAAAAACATCCCTTCAGCCCTCAAACACCCCCCACACCCCTTGCCACACTATGCCCCATTCATGCCACCCTATGCCAACCCATGCCCCCATCCACCTCATGGCCCCCTCACTGCTATGCCAACTTAGTTACCCTCTACCTCTCCCCTATGGCCCCTCATACCCCGATGCCGACTTGGTTACCCTCTACACACCCCCCACAAGAACACAAGAAATAGGAGCAGGGGTAGACCACATAGCCCAAAGACCGTGCCCCACCAATCAATAGAATCAAAGCTCAACTCCCCCCCCTCCCCCATGGCTCTTATACCCCCTATACCATTTTAGTGCCAACTGATGCCACCCCACCACCTTTGGCCCTACCCCCTCCATTCCAAATCACCCAGTATCCTTGGACTGTTCCTTGACAGGTTTGACACTTCTTGGGTAGCTTTAACAGATTTGATAACTTTGATACTTCCAGGATAACTTTGACAGGTTTGACAGCTGGACAGCTCCTGGACAGCAGGACAACTGGACAGTTGGACAGTTCTTTGACATTTCCTTGACAACTGGACATTTTCTTGATAGCTGAACACTGGGTAGTTCCTGGGCAGCTGGACAGTCTCTGGACAGCTTGATAGTTCCAATAAGATTGTGCATAAAAAGTGCATAATCACATTCACTTTAACAACCCCAAAGGGTTCCTTACTTCTTTCAAAGGTGTCCCAGGACCTTCTCCAAAGGGGTTTGCTGGCTACTCATAAGAATCCACCAAGTTCAGAACTCCTCCTACCTGTTCTAATCTGCAAACTCTGGATTCCACACTCCTGTTCTTCCAAAATCCCACTTCAGTGGAGGCAGCTGGTGATTTAAATGGCCAGCTGCCTCCATGAATCACGCATGCGTGAACCTGGGGCTGACTACAGACCCACCTCCACGAAGCTGCGAAATGCTGGGCTTGGGCGGGACTTAGAATTTTTTGGCCATTTCTGGGGTTTTCGCAATGTTGGAGAGGCTCACTGTCATGGCGAAAATCCGGGCCATACAGTTGAATACGGAGCAAGGCTTTCAAAGTGATGAACCTGTACACCAAGATATGTGCATGGCAACACTCATCACTTTGAGGGAAAAGACCAGAAAGACTGACACCTCAACTATTGGCTAAAGAAAGAAAGAAGCGGATGAATATATTAGTGATTCCATTGTGCGGAATCTAGCAGAATTCTCCAATGCCTACTTGCCTCTCACAAGATCATCTCATTATTGAAGTGATTTTATCCTTCATCACTAAGGCGACCCCTCCTGCTCTAAGGTTTTCTTCATCTCTCCTATAAACATTATAACCTGAGGGAGAATTTTCTCTCTGTCGTGCAGGAGTGGGCGTGGGCGGGCGCAGAGCAAATCACTACCCGCGATCGCCTGCGCACCGCCATTTTACATGATGGGCTAATTCAGGCCCGCCCAGCATGATGCAAGCCAGGTAGTGCTCAGCGCTCCCTGTGCGGGCAGGGGGAAGAGGGAGAGTCAGAGTCTGGGCTCTTTCACGTGCAGCATGAACAGATGGAGAATTTCTGATAAAGAAAGTTAAAAATTATTTACACATGACCCCTCATGTGACAGTGTCACATGAGCTGAGACATGTTTATGAATTGTATAAAAAGTTTTTTTTATTTAATGAAATCGTCAGGAAACCTCACCTCACTCGTGGATCAGGTTTCCTGAAACACGCAAAGGCCGCTTGGGCTCTTTGCCTGCCCGCCAACCTTAAGGTTGGGTGGGCACATCTGTCAATTAATTAAATCAGTCTGCTAATGGCCTTAACAGGCCTTTGACAGTTCGGTGGCTACGCAGCTGCCTCTGGTGTGCACCCGCCGAACGGAATATCGGAATGACGTGCGGTGAAGTCAGGGCACACACCCGGCGTCACCATGGGTCACTTAACCCTTCGGCGAGCAGGGCCCGCTCCCACACGTCAATGTGAAAATTCTCTCCCTGGGGCTGAATTTTCAGTTTGACGTGTAGGGGCGGGTTCCACACGTCCACGTGGTGACGTCGGGTGAGCATCCCAATGTCACTGTGCGCCATCGCGATATTTCACTGGGCAAACGAGCAATGAAGTCCAACAAGCACCCACCATTAATTAAGGGGCCAGTTAAGGCCCTTTAGTCTTCAATCAACGGCAACTTTTAGGCGCCCGTGCGATCTTCGGGTTGGTGCATGAGCGCAACGGGCAAGGGGGGGTAAGGGACTTTTCCATGAACCTCATCCATGGGTGGGATAAGAGGGCTCAGTGCAGTTGTCAATCTGCTTTATGGAGTATTTCTTGGAGAAAGTGTTTCAAACTTGCCTGTGTGATCTGGAGCAGTTCAGAACGAATTCCAGCAGCTTTCTGTGTACTTTTAACCTTCAGGTCAGCACTCTGCAGTGGGGAATTGTTTGCGGGCCAGTAGCTTTCTGGCCCTTAGCCTGGGTATGGGATCTGACATGTCCACTGGAGGCAGCTCCTCTGAGGAGGAAGGGAGGGCTAGAAGGAGGAGGCCAGGAATGCGCAATCAGCCTCCAGGGGAGCCACCTTTGGGAGTACAGGCACAGGCACAAGGGGCGCATGGCCAAGAGGTAGGTCCAAGGTGGAAGGGGCTGCAGAAGTCATCACTATCCTGCTGCCAGGGTATACAGGCGGCGAAGCAGCTACCTCAATATGTCTGAGGTGCAGTGCTGAAGGAGGCTCCAACTGTCAAAGGAGACAGTAAACCATATTTGTCAGATGATTGGCCCTGAGATCTCCCCTTACTGTGTGGGTGGACACCCCATGCCAGTGGCTCTGAAGCTGTCCTCAACTTCTATGCCTAAGGCTCCTTCCAGGAGTTGGTGGGTGATCTTTGCAGTGTCTCTCAATCTCAGCTGTCCACACTGGAGTCAAGCAGGTCACAGACGCTCTGTTCAGGCGTGCATTGACCTTCATCCACTTACGCTGGGACCAGGCAAGTCAGGCACAGCGAGCCAGAGGCTTTGTGGCCATTGCTGGCTTCCCCCGCGACCAGGGTGCTATAGACTGCACACATGTGGCCATCAAGGCGCCAGCAGGTGAGCCCGGTGCCTTCATCAACAGGAAGGGATTCCACTCCATGAACGTGCAGATAGTGTGTGATCACAGGGTGCAGATTCTACAAGTCTGTGCAAGGTACCCAAGCAGCTCCCACAACACCAAAATCCTCAGACACTCCCAGGTGCCGAGGCTCTTCAGTGCTCCAGCCTGGCTGGATGGTTGGCTGCTGGGTGACAAGGGCTATCCCCTCAAAAGGTGGCTCATGACGCCTCTCCACCATCCAAGAACAGAAGCTGAGCAGCTGTACAATAGGAGCCACGGCACCACAAGGGCTGTGGTGGAGAGAGCCATCGGTCAAATGCGCTTCCGATGCCTGGACCACTCAGGGGGCACACTCCAGGACCCCCCAGATTGTGTCTCGGTGATAGTGGTTGCATGCTGCGCTCTCCACAATCTTGTGCTGGAAAGGGGGGATGCAGTGGACGATGAAGATGTTGACGCAGTGGATGCAGCTGCTCAAGATGAGTGCAGCACTGATTCTGAGGATGAGGAAGCACAGAGGAATGCTGAGGGGGTAGGCGCTGTCCCGGGACTACACCAAGGAGGTAGGGACACCCAGGAGACTTTAATCCAACGAACCTTCAGCTAGCTCCACACAAATGGATCAGCAGGACCAGCCTTGCCTGGCCCCTTGATACTTGACACCTAAGTGCAAAACCTGCCAGGTCATCAGCAGGAACTAAGGGCCTTGTACATAAAGTTGAATATTCAAACAAACACTCATGACATTTTTCTTAAACATACACATGCATAACAAATGAGCCACCCTCAGCCATGGTCACACATCTGAATTTTAATTTTCAAATCAGATGTTCTCCCAATTGCAAAACGATACTGTAAGTAAGCAAAAATAAATTCTAAGGACCTAATCTTGTGTCAACACAAAAGCACCAGTCAGAAACCCATGATGTGCCTAAGGTGACTTATATTTCCGCTTGTGGGTTCTACGTCTTGGTGTTGCCCCTCACTGGGAGTGGCATCTGAGACAGCTTCCTGACTCTGCTGTCCTGTTGGCCTAGATGACCTTGGCAGTCATCCTCTGGCCCTTGGAGCCTGTGCTGGCCCTGCCTGGGAGGGAGCTGCCAGTTCCACAGCTGGCATCTCTCCAGTCAACGCAGCCTCACCGGGTGATACGGTCCTTGGGAGAGGGGCGGAGGAGCTGGTGCCCTCATCCGGAGTGCCCTGAGAGGAGCCCGCAGAGACTGCAGGCAGCTGCTGCACCAATGTGAGGTCGGCCCGGACCTCCCTGCTCACCATGTATGGTTGGGCAACGAGCTGGGAAGCTTGAAGCTCAGACCATCTCCCACACTGGCACTGACCAGCTGTGGCCGATGCCACTGTGAGGGCTTGCAGGTCCGAGCGTAACCCCAGGATGACCTGATTGGTATCCTGGAGGAGCCTCTCCACAAGAGTCACCATTCTCTCCATGTAGGAAGTATAGTGCTCAGACATGTGGCTCATTGCATCAGCGATGCTCCGCATGGACTCCTCCACCACAGACACCAAGCAAAACATAGTCTCATGCATCACTCGCAGATGGTCCTGCGCACCCGGCTGCATTGCCTGCAGCTGCTGTGTCGCGGACAACTCCAGAGGCACTTCATCAGGCACCAACTGAGCATGTGCCTGGTCCCCTGCAGTCCTCTGACTGCTGGCACCATTGGCATTCCCTGTCTCTGCTGGCTCCTCCAGTGACTGTGAAGTGCCCTCTCCACTGTGCCCCAGGACACTAGCCAATGTTCCAATGCTCACCAAGGTGCTAGTGTCTGCGCTGGTGCCTGTCCCACAGAAATGGTGTGACGCAGGTAAGACTTGAGAGCCCTCAGGTGTGATAGGGGGCATCTGCAGCTCCTCCTGCCGGTCATGCTCTGATGATGCTAAAATGCACAACAAGGACAGTGGATCGGTTAGCGTGCACACGGTGACAAACTTCATCCCTTTCCCCCTGGCTCATTATGCGCTCAACCTTCCAGAACCAATGTACACAAACATTGGTGGGGTAGTACACAGTGAGGAGGATAGACTTACATTACAGGAGGATATAGATGGGCTGGTCAGATGGGCTGAGTGCCAAATGGAATTTAATGCAGGCAAGTGTGAGGTGATGCACTTGCACAGGACAAACAAGGCACGGAAATACACAATGAATGGTAGGACCATGGGGAGTAATGAGGATCAGAGGGACGTGGTGTGCATCTCGATTGGTCCCTTAAGGTAATGGGACAGGTACATAAAGTGTTTAGGAAGGCATATGGCATACTTGTCTTTATTAGCCGAGGCATAGAATATAGGAGCAGGGAGGTAATGTTCCAACTGCAAAAAATGCTGCTTAGGCCACAGCTACAGTACTGCATGCAGTTCTGAAATGCGCTTTATGGGATGGATGTGATTGCAGTGGAGAGAGTGCAGAGGAGATTTACCAGGATGTTGTCTGGGCTGGAGAGTTTCACTTATGAGGAGAGATTGCATAGACTGGGGTTATTTCCCCTGGAGCAGAGGAGATTGAGGAGGGACATGATTGAGGTGTATAAACCTATACGGGGCATAGATAGGGTAGACAGAAAGGAACTTTTCCCCTTGGTGGAGGGATCAGTAACCAGGTGGCATGGATTTAAGGGAAGGGGCAGGAAGTTTACAGGAGATGTGATGAGCAACTTTTCCACACAGAGGGTGGTTGGAATATGGAATGCACTGCCTATAAGGGCGGTGGATGCAGAAACCCTCCTAAAATGTAATAAGTATTTGAATGTGCACTTGTGATGCCATGACATACAAGGCTATGGGCCTAGTGCTGGAAAATGGGATTAGAATAGTTCGATACGTATTTGACCCATGCATCCTTGAAGGGCCGACAGGTCTTTTTCTGTGCTCCACACCTCCGACTCCATCACTCTGTGAACGAGCAATGTTGGAACAATAACAAATTTAACAATCATCAGTGCCATGGATGTTGGGAGGGTATTGCGGATCTCACTGTTGGCCTCAAATATCTGGCCGTTCCAGCCCAGCCTCACCGACATCAGTTGACCTGGGCGCATGTCGCCTCTCCAGCTCAAGGGCCTCCTGCTCGAAGTGGCTTAACATGAGGATGTGTGCCTGGCTGCCTCCAGTACTCGAATGCTCTTCTTCTGAGAAAGACAGAACACCATTCATTACGACAAATTGCACATGGACTCTGCACGTGCACGCTGAACCCCAACCACAGTGGCCCATATCAGGCCCTCAGTGCCTCCTCTCCACACTACTGATCACTCACACAAAGATAGTATGCCTGCTCCCAACCCCCTCCCCAATGGCCACCTTGGACATATGCTGCGAAATTCACTTTAGGAACCACACGGTATTTGCTCCCATGGCGAGGATGCGTAACTACATGCAGCGTCGAGGGCAACAGATGGTTCTTTGCCATGACACCTTGAGGCTCCCCTTCCACAATCTCATCACCTGAATAGGACATGTGTTGGAGTTCTAAGTATGCGCCTAGCTGCATCTCCTGCAGGTTGCCCCAGACTAGTCATGTGTGACTAAGAGCAACACATGGTGCAGGGGAGAACTCATCTCCTCATGAACCACTCAGGCTGATCTAAGCATGGGCACTATCTGCTTGCCCACTAAGCGTACAAGAAATGCCCAACATGATTCAATGCAGTCACGACAGTAAGAACTGGGGGTGGGGGAGGGGCCTCAAGGAATAAGATTACCTGCTGGGTTAAATGCCCAATGCCAACATGGTACTCACCCTTCCAGAGTGCAACAAATCATTGCAGTGCTTGCGACACTGAATCCAGGTGTGCCGCACCACGTCGTGGGAGCTCACCACCTCCACCACCTCCTCCCAGGCACGTTTGGTCATGTGGGGAGGCCTCCTCCTCTCATCTGGGGGGACCAACACCTCCTGCCATGCTGCCACCTCCTCCAGGAGGGCAGCAAGGCAATCATCAGAAAAACGAGGGGCACATTGGCCCCCCATGGCCTACAATGCAGCCTGCCCTGCTCGTCTGGTCTTCCCTCCAGTCTGGCCTGCACAGCCGACCCACTCGAACTGGCCATTGTCACCAGACCTGGCGGTCTGTGCATGCCCGCACCCTCCCACTATCCACTGGAGTTGGCAAATACGCTGGGCGGGCCTTAATTGGTCCACCCACTTAAAATGGCGGTGCAGACTCAACCACGGGCAGCGATCAGGTCCGCGCACACCCTCACCCACTCTCCCCACCCCCCGCCCACTCCACAACGGAAATTTCTTCCCCTGATATATTTAGTTCCCAGTCCTGACCATTTTGCAGCTGTGACTCAGTAATGACTCCCACTTCATACCCTCCAAGTTGCAAATCCTAAACATGATTCATTTATATCATGTATTCATATGTGCGCTGAATGTACTGACAAGTTTTTTTGTACTTGAGTATCATTGTATATGCGAAGGATAATGCCTTTGCAGGGAGGAAAGCAAATGTGTTGGCTGTTTGATGCCATAGTTTGATGCTAACAATTACATTACATTTCATAATGTAAGTGTAAGCAACACTCAACATATCCAACCTGAACAGAGTAGCGGTCAAACAATGTTGACCTTTGCTGAAATGTTGGGCTACAAGTCAAATGAATTTGTGATCAAACTGTGCAGTGCTCTGCTCATATCATATTTTGAACAATGTGTTCAGCTCTGGTCAGCAAGAAACAAGGGAGATGTAAGGTAATTTTGAGAAGAATCACAAAATCGATCCAAAGTGTCATGCATATGAGTTATGAGGGAATACTGGAGCGACTTGAGCTTTTAAGCCTAAAAAGAAGGCACCTGAAAGGTAATTTCATAGAAGTTTATAAAGTTGTTAAAGGAATTGTAAAAGTAAGCTCAGAATATTACCTTAAATTGCACAAGTAGAGCATGGTGACAAGGTCAAACTAGTAAAATACAACTTTACCACTGATGTCAGGAAATTCGTCATACAAAGATTGATCAACATATGGCATAGAGTAGGGCAAGTAATCTTTTGATTTTGATACACATATAGTGCAATCTCATAATCACAATTTTATGCAAAGCTATCAGTAAAAAAATTGTGGTCTCAGTGTAAGTTTCATTGCAGACATTCAAGCCACAAAAAGACCCATTCCTAATTTATAGATAAAGGACCTTGACTATATAACTAGCATGTTGTTCTCTTGGCCTACGAGCAATAGTAAGACTGAGATAGCGATAAGAAGGCTCTAAAGCAGTCTGAACTTAACTTGGCCAGGATGGGCAAAGCCAAAATGTTCAGAGGTTTTATTTCAGTAATAGAGTCTTAAGTCTCATGAAAATAATGTGCTGTACAGTATAGTGCATCTTGTTCCATTTTAAGACCTGTGTAAAGTACATAATAATATGTTTCTTCCTGCATTTAGAATAATTTGTTCTAATTATGGTTATGAAAGAAATGACATACAAAGGTTCATAAATACACTGAAAGTACTAAAAGTGTCCCAAAAATAATTGTCCCAAGTAATGTATGTAAGATGATAGTGTGCATCCTTCAGATTTACTTGACCGCACAAGCAGAATCATCATGGTTTCTTAATATGTCCTGTAGAAAGTCTCTAAAAATTCTAAGATTATATCAATTTAAATTATATATCCTCGTGAACTACTGAAACAATTGCAATACTGCAGCAACTCCCATGGGAGTACAATCATTCTTCCATTCAGACATTAATATATGCCATTATTAATCATTTCCCATCATCTTGCCTTCCCTGTTGTTTAAATGATCTATAAAAATCCATCAAAAAACATATTTAATATTTTTGGCTAATGAACGGTTTGAATTCTAAGAACCGACTCATTGAGCTTTAATCTGCTGCAAACTACTGCCTGCAAGTTAACAATGTATTTTACTAATCTTAACAATGAGCAACAACTTTCTCTATCCTGAAGCTGGAACAATTAGTTTAATGACACTTTTTGATTAAAAATCAATGAAAAAGTATTTTGACTAAAACATTTAAGAAAAAATTAATTACCCAATGTGGGACTTGAAATGAAAAATCTGCCATATATTTGGATACAAGAGGCTGCCATCTAGTGGATATAATGTGAAATAATTCAAATACTAACAGTTACTATTGTCATAAAATCTTTACTGGGAAGTAGCTATTATTTCCACCTCCCAACCACTGTTACAGACCATAATGGGAGGAGTGCACAGTTAATTCTAGCCCCACTTCTCCACAGGTCGCAACAATAGTTTAAATTTTTAATTCACCCATAAAACTGATCAATTGTTTACCTTTGATACTGTTATTCCCAGCATAAAAAGACTCTAACCAGGCTTCTTTCAGTATACACACAAACAAATTGATTTATCATAAAGCAAGCTACTTTTTAAACATACAGGTTAATAAACTGGTTAACATACAAGTTGTAGTTTAGAAGTGCAATGATTTTCCCCTTTTAAACAAACAGATACCTGATCCCCTATACGCTCACATACAAACACAAAATTGGACAAAACAAACACAGTCTCTTGCAGAGTCTGGAAGATGGGAACATTTATTTTAAAAGGATAAAATTTGAAGAGATCTTGATGCTGTTGATCTGACAGAATTCTGGTCACAATAGATCTGGAATTTCTTTCAGATAGATTTGTTGGTGAAATTGTCCTTGATGACTCTTACTTATCACAACTTTGCAGACTTTCAAAATAAAACTGATGAGGTATCCGAATGAGACATTTCTGAGGAAGGTTTAACACAAAGGTGGGACAAAGAGAGGGAAAGAGAGTGTCTTTTCTTGCAACCTACTTCTAAGGCATACCACATTCACTCTCCGACTGAGAGTCTTAAAGACTAGGGTGTTCAAAGAATACTTCTCTTAGGCCAGGTGTTTTTAACCAATCAGCAAGAGGCTTTAGCCTGACAACAGCAGTTCTTTGTTAACTTAGATATCTCTTCCCTCACCAGCTGTTCCCCACTGGACATTTACCTTGATCTGTGTTTTAGTAAAGAATGGCATTCACAACCCTAAATTAAGTTTACAAATTTTAAAAAAATAACTCAGGAGAAAGAATGTCCAAAATTCAATGTTCTTCAAATTTTCCAAAAATGGGTTCCTCACACCACTCATAGCACATTTGAGCACAGAAATAATCTTTATAAGAATAATTTTGGTCAAGTTATTTTCTATTTTTCTCACCAGTTCCTTTCCCTAGTCTTCCTTTGTTAAACATCGTCATTGGTGCTGAGGGAAGAGAGTAACCTACCCCTGTTGTGCCAATGTTGTTGTAAGCATGATCAGTAAGAAATACATGAGAGGAGATCAATTCACTTGGTCAACAAAGTATTAAAAATATAATCTATAGTTATCTCTCATTCATGCATATATATTTATGGCATATCGTATACATATATATTATATATATATATATATTATACATGTCGCATATGCTTAATGTCATAATTCATGGACTGGATTTTAAGGGGGTCAGCGGGTCCACTGCTCACACATCTTTGCAAGAGTTGGCTGGCAGCCAATGCACTGAAAAGAAATCCAACCCGCAGCCCTAACATGCTGAGAATGGGCTTAACAAGCTGAGAGTGGGACTTCCGCCCCTTAGTGGGAGGAAGTCCCTTTGGGCAGTGGCTTTAGAAGTCCCATCAGCACCAGAACTGAGTAGTGGGCACTGCTGGGACTGCAAGCAGGCCTACAAGTAAGGCAGCCATGGTGTCCAAACCCAAGTGAGCCAGGAGTTTTGGCTGTGTGGGATTGGGCAGCCCAGGGCTGGGGGCGGGAAGGTGCATTTTGAGGGTCAGGTGGGGAAGAAGAAAGGGGACATAACATCTTGGAGGGATGCCCCCGATGTGCAAAAGGCATCCACCAAATGATGTGCCCCCCACTTCCTTCCTGCCTTTACAATAATTCTTTTTTTTTAAATCACCTGACCACTCCTGCCCACCTGCTCATGCCAACATATTATTTATTTAAATATGGCAGGTGGGCTGCCAATTTTGGCTCCCACCCATCTACTGTGTTATGGGGGACAGGCCGAGGCTGGCTGGGAAGATGGTCGGTTTGCCACCTCTCATATTTTACATGCTGCCCAGCACGCCCACCAAAAACATGCTGAAAACCCAGCCCCATATGTTTTACAAGTAGAGCTTTTTAGTTTTAGAAATTGCATTTTAAATGTAAGTTTAGTGGGTAAGAACCTTGCTAGACATCTGGAGGCTGGCAAATCACACAGAGTTATGATAATTACAATTCAAAAGGTAACTTGTGTTTACTGGCTAAAGTCAGAGAGAAAGGGTGAGAATCATAAAACGGTTGGTTGCCTTTCTTAGCTAAGAACTAGAGACATGACATCTGCAGTTATTCCAGTAAAAAAACTAAGTTATTCATGTAACTTCTCAGAATTAAGGAAAGCTTTGGAATTAAAAGGTAAGTAATTTGCATTTTTTACCTTGCTTATAGCTGTGTCTCTTTTTTCCACTGCCATTGTGTTATAATAAACAAGTACAGATACTCCACCTTCCTGTTTTTCGTCTCTATCTTTTTAAAATACATTATACCCTGCAATGTTTAATTCCAGGTCCTGATTTTTCTGTACCCATTTCTCAGTAATTCCCACCATGTCTGCTTCCTCCCTGTTTTATTACAGACAATGTGTGTGCATTGCTGTACAGATAATGTAACTAATCTTTTAATAGGATCGTCTTTCATTTTATGTTTAATGATCTTTTTAGACTCCTGTTCTATAACTACTTATTCCTGAGCCATCAATGTCCTCCTTTGCTTTATTCTTTTCTTTTTCTCCCGCACTGTTCTGTTTACATTTGGACAGCTTTCTCGTAGATACCTTCCACTCTCCCACCCTCACAAGTTTAAAACCTTTGCCACCTCCCTATTGACCCTTTCTGCCAAGCCACAGTGCACTCCCATTTCAGGTGACTCACATCCTATTGGTACAGCTCCCTCCTGTCCTAGAAATGGTGCCAGTGTCCCATGAAAAGAAACTCCTCTTTCCCACACCAGCCCTTTAGCCATGTGCTAATTCTTCTGATTTGTCTGCTCCTTGACATCTTGCACATGGCTTAGGCAATAGACATATAGGCCAGAATCTTCAGGTTGGCGTGAGGGGGCAGGCCCCGCTTGCCGACAAGCAAGATGACACAAGGTGACGTCGGGCAGGCATCCCAACGTCACCACGTGTCATTCAGATCTTCAGTTCGATGGGTGTGCACCAGAGTCGGCTGCATGCCCGCTGAACTGTCAAAGGCCTATTAAGGCTATTTAAGAACTAATTAAAGTAATTAACTGAGCTGCCCATCCAACCTTAAGTTTGGCGGGCAGGCGAAGAGTCCAGGCTATCTTCACATTTAGCATGAAACCTCATCCACGGGCAGGATGAGGTTTCATGAAGTGTATATAAATTGAATAAAACTTTTTATTACAGTTCATTGCCATGTCCCAGCTCACATGATACTGTCACATGAGGGGACATGTCTTAACAACTTTTTTTTAATTAAAATTTTTGACAGTCAAACAAATCTCTCTGAGGCAGTTCTGTGCCTCAGGGAGATTTCTGTGCTCTTTTGTGTATGTGCACAAAAGAGCACAGGCCCCAACTCAACCTCCTTCCCTCCCCAGCCGCACAGGGAGTGCACAGCGCTTCCGTGTGCACGTCACGCTGGGCAGGCCTTAACTGGCCCACTCACTTAAAATGGTGGCGCGCAGCCAATCGCGGGCGGCGATTAACTGCATGCCCGCCCGCGTCCGCTCTCACTTAGCCCCCCCCGACAGGGAGAAAATTCTCCCCATAGGATTCTGAAATCCAATTTACATATGAACAAAGAGCAGGAGTAGGCCATTCAGCCTTGCAAGCCTGCTCCGCCATTTAATAAGATCATGGCTGATCTGATAGTAACCTGAAACCTGCATCTCACCTACCACTGATAACCTATTACCCCGCTGCTTACCAAGAATTTATCTACCTCTGCCTTAAAAATATTCAAAGACTCTGCTTCCACCATGTTTTCATATAATTGTAAGACTCAGGGTCTGACCAAAAATGAAACCACTCTGGGTATGAGTATGTTTAGACAAGATTCACAAATTTATTAAGTTATCAAAACAAGTACAACAGAAAAGACACTTAGTGGTCCCGGCCGATTCACCATGGAATACCGTCCTCGGTTGGCTGGGGTACTGTCTCTTCCAAAATTCTTCTTCTGTCTTCTTTCTGCACACTGTACCACTGAAACAGGTCTTATTAACCCTTTCCAAATCACAACCACAGCCTGACCAACAGCAGCCCTGAAGTCTGATTGGTTTAAGGCAGTGCATGATTAGATTCTGATCGGCTAGGTGAAGCACATACAGTGCATGGTCACCGCCTGATATCCATTCTTCCAGGTTAGGAATCAAGATTAGCTCATTGTCTCAGATTTTGGTTATTTAGTGTGAATTCCTAGTTAAATCAGACACTTATTTTACTGCTATAAAAACAAAAAACTGCGGATGCTGGAAATCCAAAACAAAAACAGAATTACCTGGAAAAACTCGGCAGGTCTGGCAGCATCGGTGGAGAAGAATAAAGCTGACGTTTCGAGTCCTCATGACCCTTCAACAGAACTGAGTAAAAATAGGAGAGGGGTGAAATATAAGCTGGTTTAAGGTGGGGGGAGAAGTGGGGGGTGGGGGGTGGTTGTAGGGACAAGCAAGCAGTGATAGGAGCAGATAATCAAAAGATGTCACAGACAAAAGAACAAAAGAAGTGTTGAAGGTGGTGATGTTATCTAAGAGAATGTGCTAATTAAGAATGAATGGCAGGACACTCAAGGTACAGCTCTAGTGGGGGTGGGGTGAAATAAGACTAACAGGGCATAAAAGGTATAGATTTAAAAATAATGGAAATAGGTGGGAAAAGAAAAATCTATATAAATTATTGGAAAAAACAAAAGGGAGGGGGAGGAGACGGAAAGGGGGTGGGGATGGGGGAGGGAGTTCAAGATATTAAGTTGCTGAATTTAATATTCAGTCCGAAAGGCTGAAAAGTGCCTAGTCGGAAGATGAGGTGCTGTTCCTCCAGTTTGCGTTGAGCTTCACTGGAAGCTTCACTTATCTTACTGCGTCAGTGTGTATTGTTGATTAGAATAGAGGCTTTTAAATGACTGTCTGCTTTTTGGAGGCCTCCTGCTGGGTGATATGTTTTACTGTGGCTGTTGTGGTTGGAATGGCTCTTTTACTTTTAAAAAGATGTAAAGTTATTTATAATTTTAAACAAAGTAATATCGAACTAATACAGAGAATTACACAGTGGAAATACTTAAAAATCTATACTAAATGTGTGTAACATAAGTGGATAGAAATTATCAGTATTTACAAGGTGGGTTATTCTTACATATTCAGTTGATAAAGTCACGAGTGATAAAACTCAAAAGGGATTGTATAGTTCCAAAACTAATCACCAACTAACTGAAGTTAAACCTAATACGAAAAGTACTTTGATTCTGTATTATAACTACACTAAACTCCTAACTCCTACAAACTAGAGATTGTCGCTAGGTAGTACAGGACTTGAATATTGCTGAAAAGAGAGTCATGTTGCAGAAGCTTTTTGTCTTGTGCTCATCAGGACAAACACAAGAATGCCAAATTTCAAACATTCATGACAATTTATACCACAGGAGAAAAGGTTGCTCACTGGTTGGCAAGTTGACTCTGAGTGGCTGAAGTGTTGTCATAGAGAAAGCATTAGGCTCCCCAAGCTCCCAGGTCCTGAGATTATTAGATTCTAAATTAAAAAGCAGGACCTCTAGTATAATTCCTAACACTCTTTCAGCAGGACCTCCATCCTGTTCCTACCTATGCCATTTGTTCAGATATGGACAATGACAACTGGGTTTACCCCCTCCCTTTCCAAGTTCATCTCCAGCTGCCATGGGATATCCCTTACCATGGCAACAGGTATGCAATGCGCCCTTAAGGATTCTCGTTCTTGGCTGCAGAAGATGTTATCTATCCCCCTAATTACAGCCCCCTATAACTAAGACATTTCTATTCTGCTCTCTACCCTCCATCCCCCGCATCCCCCCCAACCCCACACTGACAGCCTTCTGAGCCACAGTGGCTTGATCTGCATTGTGGCTGCCCTTCCTGCAATCTTTCTCCTTGTCCTCACAAGTACTGAGTACGTCATACCTATTGAACTGGACTAGTGTCTGTAGAACTCCCTTCTCAACTTTTCTTACACCCTTGCTGCCTGGCTCTCTATCGGTCACACCTCCCCTTTCCTGAAACTGTGTTTTATCCAGGGGTGTGATTATATTCTGAATAAAACTATCCTGAAGCTCTTCACCCTCCTGTATAACTCTTGAGTTGGAGAGATTCAAGATGGAGCTATACCCTGTAGATATGTTTGCTGAGAACAATCTGACATTCCATAAACTCTCTCTCATTCTCGAGTTCAGTCACACAACCTGCTCTGCAATATCTTAGAGCTATTTGTAACATGGGATAACCAGACCAGGAAACTCCACATTAATCCTGTTAGAAAGTTATACGGGAGGGTGAAGGACTTCTGGACAGTTTTACAGCAGCTGATAAATGGAATGACTGAGTATTCTACCATAAGGAGAGGGGGAAGCTGCCCCCAACTCCAATTGCCGACCTCCCACCCCTCCCAACAGCCCCAGTTGTCAACCTCTATCCACCCCCACAGTTCCAAACACCAACATCCCCCCCATCACCACCATAGGTCCAGCTGCCAACCTTACCCCACAGCTCCAATTGCCAAACTCCCCCAACCCGCCACCAGCCCAATTGCCAACCTCCCCCTCACCCCCACAACTTCTCACTGCCCCAATTGCCAACCTCCATTCCCAGCTCTACTGTAGACCTTCCCCTAACTCTGATCACCAACCTTTCCTGCAGCCTAATGCATTGCTGACTATCCCGTGCAGCCCAAACACCCTGTAACTCTTAAGTACTGCGTCCCCCCCACCCAAACCCCGATTAAGGGACCCAGCTATGGCCTCTCCTGCTGTAAGTGTTTCCTGCTGCCCACCAGGCTGTTCATTTAGCCAGCTGCTGGGTGGGAAACATTGCTTCTTGATGATAATGAGTTTCTGCTGTTTGTAGCCTCATCTACATTCTCCTTTCAAATATCAAGGCCTTTCTGTCTGCTGGCTTTAAGGATTGTCTATGAAATGAGTTTGGACAGTATCAATTTGGTTTCTAGTGAATATGGGTCTAAAGCACAGCTTTGGCATTAATTAATAACGTCCCACAGAAAGGCCACAGGACGGGAAGTGGAAATATTGGTGAATTTTTTGATGTTGAAGCTTGAGGGGCATTGTTGGACCAGAGTGACAGGACGTTTCCTCTGCACCTAGCTGTGCTATACCCAACCAATAAGTGTTTGGAGTAACATTGGGTGCCTGAAATCAGAAGTGTTCCATTCCCAGCACTGGCGATGCTCACCTTGATGAGCATGATACTTCCAATGGGGAAAGGTCGCTCCTTAAGGCTTTTCAGCCATAGTACACCGAGAGGCTGAAAAATTTGTAGAACCCCTCAAGCTGTATAGTTAACATTGAATATACAAATTTGTGAAGACACGAGTAACGAAATTTTATTGAGGCACCTCAGAGAGGAACATACTGTATGAAGGAAAGTTGAATTTTATTGCATTTTGTGATTTTTCACTTTGAAATGTGTTGCCCCCCACCCCCAGGCTGCATGCCTAACATGGAATGTATATTGCAAATATCAAGAGAATTACAATTGTGTAGAGGGAGGTATCTAAGAGTGAAACATACTGTATGGAGACAAGTCGAATTTTAAGGCATTTCTGTAATTTTCAAATTGAAATATTTTTTAATGTAATTTTACAAATTTTATCAATAAAATATATTTTTGGGGAAAAAATAAAGATTGATGAAGGAGGCATGTTAAAATTAAACTACATTCAAAGAAAGAGACCATTCTGTGAAAGTAGGCGATCATAGTTCTGTCCTCGGATAAAAGCAAAAAACTGCACTTGCTGGAAATCCAAAACAAAAACAAAAATATTTGGAAAAACTCAGCAGGTCTGGCAGCATCTGCAGAGAGGAACACAGTTAACGTTTCAAGTCCGTATGACTCTTCATCAGAACTAGGTAAAAATAGAAATAGAAAAGAGCTGAAATATAAGCTGGTTAAAGGGGTGGTTGGGGTTGGGGGAGGGTAGAGCTGGAGAGAGGGCCAGTAATAGGTGGAGATAGCCAAAAGATGTCATAGAGAAAAGGACAAAGAGGTGTTGAAGGTGGTGATATTATCTAAGGAATGTGCTAATTAAGAGTAGAAAGCAGGAAAAGCAAGGTACAGATAGCCCTAGTGGGGGTGGGGTGGGGTGAAGGAATCGAAATGGGCTAAAAGGTAGAGATAAAACAATGGATGGAAATATATTTAAAAATAATGGAAATAGGTTGGAAAAGAAAAATCCATGTAAATTATTGTGAAAATTTTTTTTTTTAAAATGGTGGGAATTGGGAAGGGGGGTGGGGATGGAGGAGAGAGTTCATGATCTAAAATTGTTGAACTCAATATTCAGTCCAGAAGGCTGTAAAGTGCCTAGTTGGAAGATGAGGTGCTGTTCCGCCAGTTTGCGTTGAGCTTCACTGGAACAATGCAGCAGGCCAAGGACGGACATGTGGGCATGAGAGCAGGGTGGAGTGTTGAAATGGCAAGCGACACGGAGGTCTGGGTCATGCTTGCGGACAGACCGAAGGTGTTCTGCAAAGCGGTCACCCAGTCTGCGTTTGGTTTCTCCAATGTAAAGGAAACCGCATTGGGAGCAACGAATGCAGTAGACTAAATTGAGGGAAGTGCAAGGGAAATGCTGCTTCACTTGAAAGGAATGTTTGGGCTCTTGGACAGTGGGGAGAGGGGAAGTAAAGAGGCAGGTGTTGCACCTTCTGCGGTTGCATGGGAAGCTTCCGTGGAAGGAGGTTGAGGTGCAAGGGATGATGGAGGAGTGGACCAGGGTGTCCTGGAGGGAATGATCCCTGCGGAATGCCGCCGGGGTGTGAAGGAAAGATATGTTTGGTGGTGGCATCATGCTGGAGTTGGCGGAAATGGCGGAGGAGTCTGGTGGGATGATAAGTGAGGACAAGGGGTCCCTATCATGTTTCTGGGAGGGAGAGGGAGATGTGAGGGCGGATGCGTGGGAGATGGGCCGGACAGGGTTGAGGGCCCGTGGGTGGAAAACCTTGGTTAAGGAAGAAGGAAGACATGTCAGAGGAACTGTTTTTGAAAGTGGCATCATCAGAACTGATGCGTCAGAGGCAAAAGAACTGAGAGAATGGGATGGAGACCTTACAGGAAGCGGGGTGTGAGGAGCTGTGGTCAAGGTATCTGTGGGAGTCGGTGGGCTTGTAATGGATATTGGTGGACAGTCTATCACCAGAAATTGAGACAGAGAGGTCAAGGAAGGGAAGGGAAGTGTCAGAGATGGACCTTGTGAAAATGATGGAAGGATGGAAATTGGAAGCAAAATTAATAAATTTTTCCAGACGAGAGCATGAAGCAGCACCGAAGCAATCATCGATGTACCGGAGAAAGAGTTGTGGGAGGGGGCCGGAGTAGGACTGGAACAAGGAATGTTCCACATACCCCATAAAGAGACAGGCATAACTGGGGCCCATGCGGGTACCCATAGCCACACCTTTTATTTGGAGGAAGTGAGACGAGTTTAAGGAGAAATTGTTCAGTGAGACAACAAGTTCAGCCAGCCGGAGGAGAGTAGTGGCGGATGGGGATTGTTCAGGCCTCTGTTCAAGGAAGAAGTGGAGACCCCTCAGACCATTCCTGTGGGGGATGGAGGTGTAGAGGGATTGGATGTCCATGGTGGAGAGGAGGCGGTTGGGTCCAGGGAACTGGAAATTGTTGATATGATGCAGGGTGTCAGAGGAATTACGGATGTAGGTGGGAAGGGACTGGACAAGGGGAGGTAGAATGGAGTCAATGTAGCGAGAAATGAGTTCCGTGGGGCAGGAAAAGGCTGACACGATCAGTCTGCCGGGAGAGTCCTGTTTGTGGATTTTGAGTAGGAGGTAGAAGCGGGCTGTCCGAGGTTGGGAGACTATGAGGTTGGAAGCTAAGGAAGGAAGATCTCCAGGGGAGATGAGGTCAGTAACAGTCCTGGAAACAATGGCTTGATGTTCAGTGGTGGGGTCATGGTCCTAACCCTGTGGCATTCCTGATGCATTCCATAAGGCCACAGGGATTGTTCCCTCCGAGACACCCTGGTCCACTCCTCCGTCACCCACTACACCTCAGCCCCCTCCCACGGCACCTTCCCTTGCAACCACAGAAGGTGCAACATCTGCCTCTTTACCTCCCCTCTCCTCACCGTCCAAGGGCCCAAACACTCCTTTCAAGTGAAGCAGCATTTCATTTGCACTTCCCCCAATTTAGTCTACTGCATTCGCTGCTCCCAGTGCGGTTTCCTCCACACTGGAGAGACCAAACGCAGACTGGGTGACCGCTTTGCAGAACACCTTCGGTCTGTCCGCAAGCATTACCCAGACCTCCCTGCCGCTTGCCATTTCAACACACCACCCTGCTCTCATGCCCACATGTCCGTCCTTGACCTGCTGCATTGTTCCAGTGAAGCTCAACGCAAACTGGCGGAACAGCACCTCATCTTCTGACTAGGCACTTTACAGCCTTCTGGACTGAATATTGAGTTCAACAATTTTAGTTCATGAACTCTCTCCTCCATCCCCACCCCCTTTCCGATTCCCCCTTTTTTCCAATAATTTATATAGATTTTTCTTTTCCCACCTATTTCCATTATTTTTGAATGTAATTTTCCATCCATTGTTTTATCTTTGCCTTTTAGACTATTTTGATCCCTTCCCCGCACCCCACCCTCACTAGGGCTATCTGTACCTTTATTATCACATTTCTTAGATAATATCACCACCTTCAACACCTCTTTGTCCTTTTGTCTGTGACATCTCTTGGTTGTCTCCACCTATCACTGGCCCTCTATCCAGATCCACCTGTACCATCTCCCCTTAAACCAGCTTATATTTCACCTTTTTTCTATTTTTCCTTAGTTCTGCTGAAGAGTCATACGGACTCGAAACATTAACTGTGTTCCTCTCCGCAGATGCTGTCAGACCTGCTGAGTTTTTCCAGGTATTTTTGTTTTAAAAATAGGGAAGTTGTTTTATATGTGGATGACATCATTTATCGGCTTTCTTTTATAACTGCTTTACCCTCTTAAAAGAGTATTTTCTCCAAGATGGTGGTCCAAACAGCAATGCTATGTAAACTTGTATTACCTGTTCCCCACACATTTTACCTGAGTGCTGTGTGACAGTTAGATGAGAACTTTCCCTTTTTGCTGCTGATTTCAGTCCAGGCTCCTGCTCCTAAATTAAATCTCCCATCTTGCCTTTGAATTTAAAAGCTGGTGAAAGTGCATTGACCAACAGTAACTCAGTTTTTCTCACTCTCCGCAGCTGCTGCCTGATCTGCTGATTAATTCCAGCATTTTCTGGTTTTATTTCAGGTTGCCGGAATTCGCAGTATTCAGATTTAAAATCAGAGTGGGCAGCCAGGGTTAATAGTGAGAAGGAGAATGACCACTTACAGGCCATGACACTTTAAGACCAGTACAACTGGTGATAGCAATGCCCTCGCTGGAGTTAACATCAACTTACATGAAAGTGCAGATTTATATGAACACATGAGAAAAAAGGGTGAGAAAAGGCCATTGGGCCTATCAATATTCACCTTATCCACTAGATGGTGCACAATCTCCTCTAAATGCTCACAATGCAGCGTCTCTTCAGCGGCAAGTGAAGGAAGCAGCTTATTTGCTGGATAAGTCAAATGTTTCCAGCGTTAGGTGGCGGAGGATGCAGTGGACATGTTGGGGGTCTGTGGTTGACAGATATCCATTTCTGATAAGGCTGATCCTGTTAGTTGTTGTGATAAGAGTGAGTGTGAGCGCTGCACCAGTTTAGTTGATACCTGATTCCCTGTTAACGAAGGTAAAAGTTTGCAAGATCAGTTTACAGTTTGGAAATGAGCTGGGTTCAAATCACCTTGGAAACAAACTTTTTCGGACAGTGAGGGCACTTTGAAACTTGGCCGCAAAAGCACTACTTTGCAAAAGATTCGGCTGCCGTTGTGCTAAAGCATGAGGGGCCTGGAGCACAGTTAAATTCTCAGGGCTGGCTTGTCTGCACTCTCTGAGTTTGGTTTCTCTGTGACTTGTGCTATAAAGTGGGAGGGGAAGGCGATGCTTCAGATTTTTTTTTCTTTTTGATGGATGTTTGTTGGTTTTCTTCTTGTGGCTCACCTTAAAAGTGTTTTATACAGAAAAGCACCAGCTTGCCTTCTTGCAGATATAATGTTCCGAGGGAAGTCGACACAGGGGCCTGTTTTTTTTATTCATGGGATGTGGGCATCGCTGGCAAGGCCAACATATATTGTCCATCTATAATTACTGCTGTGAAGGTGGTGGTGGGAACCGCCACCTTGTACTGTCCAATTAATGGTGCTTCCAGGTGATGGGAGCTGCTCACCTGGTGACAGTGGCAAAGACAGGTGGCAACCATGTTGGGAGCTGCCATTGACTTGCCGATTAGAGCAGGCAGCTCATCAGACAGGCATGAGGATCAAGACTGGAGAATGAGGGCGACCAGGCCAGACATAGGTGCCGCATGCTTTTCGGAGCAGATTATTCTCTGCTTTACAACAGCAAATTTTCTCTTGCCTTCTGGCAAACTGGACAGCTATGCTAATTCCCATGGAGACATTGCAGAGGAAAGGTCAGCACTCCAACAAGGTGCTGGGTGGTGGGTCAACGTAAAGGTCAACTTACTTTACCAGGACAGATCTCTATGATGAATCACTGCATTAAAAACACATTGAATCTACATGACAATACTGCACCTAAAAGTGACATTTGAAGGTGTGAAAACATTTTACATTTACCTTTCAGAATGTTCCAGACTCCTCAGCAGGCTTTCCGTTTTCTTCACAAACTCTCAAATGTAGCGTGCATTTAATGGGCTCCCAAAGCCTTACACCACCAGATGAAAATGGTGTGTGTGAGGAACTCCGATTTTCACCTCCCATTTAAAAAGGGGAACCCAACCTCAGTGAGGACAGGTGTGCGTTTTGGACACTAGGCATTCCCGACCTGCAAAGAGGCCAAAGGAAAATGGCGTGGGGTCAAGAACATGGAGGAAAATCAGCTTTCCTCCAAAAAAACAATGTGGCTATTCACACACTGAAATGCATCTCTGCACCCAGATGAAAATGCAGTTGCAGAACTCAAGATTAGCTGATAGGAGGCAAATACGAAGCAGCTGCTTGAATTTTTCTGCTGTCTAATGAGAGCTGGTCCTATGGTTCACTTGTAGACAGAAGGCATAATTTAGCAGTGTAAATTACGACCCTCAACATCACATCAAGAGAGAATATAACAAGGTTTTTGACAGGATCTCATGTACCACATCTTGTCTGGCAAATGCATTAGCAGCATTTAATATCTGCATTATTTTCTGCGAGTACATTTCATGCACATTGTGCCTGGAGATACTTAACTGACTCAGTGGCTGTGCCTTTCACATCAGCCTCTGCAACACCCTCCAGGCTTTTCAATCTTTTATGCCCATGTTTTAAGTGGTAGCCCTGCTGCTGGTGTTGTAAGCAATTTTCGTTCTCTGTGTTGCATCTGTGCTCTTTCAGTTACATGATTAAAATGCTGAGGCTTTTTAATGTGCTTTTTTCCAAGTACATGATGTTGATGAAAAAAATTATGAAAGGGGACAAAATCAGTATTTTCTTACAATGCATATTTGTATGACGGCACTAAAATTGAGAGCTTAGGGCCATCGATTTTACATGGCTTTTGTATGAACAAGACAAAATGATTATAGGCTCCAATCTTTATAGTAGTTTGAGATTAGATTGGGGCTAGGGAATGCAATCAGCTACAGGTCCGGCTTACTAAACCTAGGATTCCTTGATTTTTTTTTTTGTCCGCACATCTTGTTTTATAATCAGCTCCGACTGCATGTTACCACTCATTTCTTTATGGGGGTCACTGACATAATTTCCTATTTTGTGAGGTGCTTAATATTGACATGCTCTGGCATCAATGATTTGGTGGCTTACCTGGTGCTAATCCAAAATTCCTCAAAGCTGAAAACGGAATTCAATCTGCTTGGTGGCAACTGAAGGTTGTGTCCAAGAAAATCTCCATGTTGTAACATTAGGCACCATACAGTCATCAGATGAAACAAATGGCCTACCTTTCTCTTTTAGATACTGATAAATCTATTGTGCATCTGCACCATTTTCCCTTATGTTCAATGAAGAGTGCAGGGGGGCATGCCAGGAGCAGCACCAGGCATACCTAAAAGTGAGGTGTCAACCTGGTGAAACTATAACACAGGATTACTTGCCTGCCAAACAGCATAAGCAGCAAGTGATGGACAGAGTTAAGCAATCCCACAACCAACGGATCAGATCTAAGCTCTGCAGTCCTGCCACATCCAGTTGTGAATGGTGGTGGACAATTAAACAACTCATGGGAGGAGGAGGCTCCAAAAATATCCCCGTCCTCAATGATAGAGGAGCCCAGCGTATCAGTGCAAAAGATAAAGCTGAAGCATTCGCAATAATCTTCAGCCAGAAGTGCTGAGTGGATGATACATCTCGACCTCCTCTGGAGGTTCCCAGCATCACAGATGTCAGTCTTCAGCCAATTCAATTCACTCCACGTGATATCAAGAAATGGCTGAAGGCACTGGAGACTGCAAAGGCTATGGGCCCTGACAATATTCTGACAATAGTACTGAAGACTTGTGCTCCTGAACTTGCCCTAAGCTGTTCTGGTACAGATACAACACTGGCAACAACCCAGCAATGTGCAAAGTTGGCCAGGTATGTCCTGTACACAAAAAGCAGGCAAATCCAACCTGGCCAATTACCACCCCATCAGTCCACTCTCAATCATCAGTAAATTGATGGAAGGGTTCATCAATAGTGCTATCATATGGCACATGCTTAGCAATAACCTTCTCACTGATGCCCAGTTTGGGTTCCACTAGGGTCACTCAGCTTCTGACTCATTACAGCCTTGGGTTGAAACATGGACAAAGGAGCTGAACTCCAGAGGTGAGGCAAGAATGGCTGTCCTTGACATCAAAGCAGTATTTGACCAAGTATGGCATCAAGGAGCCTTAGCAAAACTGGAGTCAATGGGAAGATTCTTCACTGGTTGGAGTCATTCCTACCACAAAGGAAGATGGTTGTAGTTGTTGGAGGTCAATCATCTCAGTTCCAGGACAACACTGCAGGAGTTCCTCAGTGCCCTGGCCCAAGCATCTTCAGTTGCTTTATCAATGACCTTCTTTCCATCATAAGGTCAGAGAGATAGGCTGCTGGTGATTGCACAATGTTCAGCACCATTCGCAACTCCTCAGACACTGAAGTAGTCCATGTCCAAATGCAGCAAGACCTGGACAATATCCAGGCTTGGGCTGACAAGTGGCAAGTAACATTCGTGCCACACAAGTGCCAGGCAATGAGCATCTCCAACAAGAGAGAATCTAACCATCACCGCTTGACATTCAATGGCATTACCATTGCTGAATCCCCCACTATCAATAATCTGGGGGTTAACGTTGACCAGAAATGGAACTGGACTAGCCACATAAATACTGTGGCTACAAGAGCAGGTCAGAGGCTAGGAAACCTCTGGTGAGTAACTCACCCCCTGATTCCCCAAAGCCTGTCCATTATTTGCAAGGCACAAGTCAGGAGTGTGATGGAATACTTCCCACTTGCCTGCATGAATGCAGCTCCAACAACACTCAAGAAGTTTGACACTGTCCAGGACAAAGCAGCCCGCTTGATTGGCACCCTATCCAAAAACATTCACTCTCTCCATCAACTACTCATAGTGGAAGCAGTGAGTGCTATCTACAAGATGCACTGCAGAAACTCACCAAGGCTCCTTGCCAAATAGCATAAGCAACAAGTGATAGACAGAGCCAAGCAATTCCAAAACCAATGGATCAGATCTAAACTCTGCAGTTCTCCCACATCCAGTCGTGAATGGCTGTGGACAATTAAACAACTCACTGGAGGAGCAGGCTCCACAAATATCCCCATCCTCAATGATGGAGGAGCCCAGCATATCATTAGGCAGCACCTTCCAAATTCATGATCTCTACCTCTGGAAAGACAGTGGTAGCAGACACATGGGAACACCACCACCTGGAAGTTCTCCTCCAAGCCGCTCACCATCCTGACTTGGAAATATATTGTCATTCCTTCACTGCCGCTGGGTCAAAATCCTGGAATTCCCTCCCTGTCAGCACTGTGGGTATACCTATACCACAGGGACTGTAGCGGTTCAAGAAGGCAGCTCACCACCACCTTCGCAAGGGCTATAAATGCTGGCTTAGCCAGCGACACCCAATCCCGTAAAAATGAATAAAAAAAGTTAAAGTATTTGTGAAGTCAAGTAAAAGGCTACATTTGTGTTTTCTTGAAGTCTTAAATAAAGGTCGTTGACAGGGCCCTCAACTGTGTCCTGCCCATCTCCCGCGCATCCGCCCTCACGTCTTCTCCACCCTCCTAGAAACATGATAGGGTCCCCCTTGTCCTCACTTATCACCCCACCAGCCTCCGCATTCAAAGGATCATCCTCCACCATTTCCGACAACTCCAGCATGATGCCACCACCAAACACATCTTCCCTTCACCCCCCTGGCGGCATTCTGTAGGGATCGTTCCCTCCGGGACACCCTGGTCCACTCCTCCATCACCCCCTACTCCTCAACTCCCACCTATGACACCTCCCCATGCATACGCAAAAGATGCAACACCTGCCCCTTCACTTCCTCTCTCCTCACCGTCCAAGGGCCCAAACACTCCTTTCAAGTGAAGCAGCATTTCACTTGCATTTCCCCCAACTTAGTCTACTGCAGTTGTTGCTCCCAATGCGGTCTCCTCTACATTGGAGAGACCAAACGCAAACTGGGCGACCACTTTGCAGAACACCTTCGGTCTGTCTGCAAGAATGACCCAAACCTCCCTGTCGCTTGCATTTTAACACCCCACCCTGCTCCCTTGCCCACATGTCTGTCCTTGGCTTGCTGCATTGTTCCAGTGAAGCTCAATGCAAACTGGAGGAACAGCACCTCATTTTCCGACTAAGCACTTTATAGCCTTCCGGACTGAATATTGAGTTCAACAACTTCAGATCTTGAACTCCCTCCTCCATCCCCACACCCTTTCTGTTTCTTCCCCCTCCCTTTTGTTTTTTCAATAATTTATATAGATTTTTCTTTTCCCACCTATTTCCATTATTTTTAAATCTATACCTTTTATGCCCTGTTAGTCTTATTTCACCCCACCCCCACTAGAGCTGTACCTTGCGTGTCCTGCCATCCATTCTTATTTAGCACATTTTTTTAGATAATATCACTGCCTTCAACACCTCTTTGTTCTTTTGTCTGTGACATTTTTTGAATATCTGCTCCTATCACTGCTTGCTTGTCCCTACAACCACCAACCCCCTCCACTTCTCTTCCCCCACCACCCCCCCCACCTTAAACCAGCTTATATTTCACCCCTCTCCTATTTTTACTCAGTTCTGTTGAAGGGTCATGAGGACTCGAAACGTCAACTTTGTTCTTCTCCGCCGATGCTGCCAGACCTGCTGAGTTTTGCCAGGTAATTCTGTTTTTGTAAAGGAATTGCTCTATAATTTGGATAATTTCCCCTTTCATAGAATGAAGCATTACTCAGTTTAGATTCTCTGTCATTCCAATAATGGGCATGAAAGTGAATAGGATTGTTCAATGTGCATCATTTACGAACACCTCATCCAATTTGTTATGCGGGGCAATTGAGCCACTTATCAGTGACAAAATGCAATTTTTTTCATCTATATTGGAACAGTGAGAATTTTTACTTGTGTTTTGTACATGTGTTTTAAGAAAATTTAATTATAATTCACAGCCATTACCATTTTGGAAACAAGCTCTGAACATAATGTAGCCTGATCTTAAAGGGCTACAATACTGGTGAGAATAAGAAAATGTCATTGTTAACTTTTTAAAAAATCATTAATTAAGGGACGGAGATTGGATGCAGAAGGCACCTTTCACATGCAGCTACAGCTTAATAAGGGGCCATACTTTGTTAGTTATATTCTTTGTGTCAGTACATTGAATCCAAATCAGGTGAAAACTGAACTTTTACCACCACGGATTTTTAAAATAATGTCTGTCATGATAAATCAACCAGACTGGTCCTAACCTTAAAGGGACTGTAACACTTAGAGAGAACCTCAGGTAGGTAGAAAGCAGCAATTTATTATGAATTGGTTAAGATATAACACACAAACTAAATGCCACAGAATAGGTCTCAAAAAGACTTTATAAGCCTGGTCATGTGAGCAACATGGGAAGCATTTGGTCACAGAACAAAGGAATGTTACAATTATGCAACTGTTTACAACAGCATCAAAACTGCATTTTTTTAATCTTAAAAATCCCAGTATACATAGTGAAGCAGTCTACTATGAATCTTTACAGTATGTATTTATTAAGAACCAGAGTCAACAAAGTGTTTTGAGGCAAATAATTTACAAAAAGCAACATAAACATAATTTTTGCAGTGTTTTCATAAAATTAATCTGCAAAGATAAGGGGTGAGGGAAAGAACTTGTATCTGATATTTCTTTTGAAGAAATATTGCCATTTCCTTTTCATTTAATTCTTTAAGTTTTTAAATTTCAAAAGGAACTCAATTTTCATTAATCAAGATATAATTTCATGCTAACTTTTGTTTGATTTTGAATTAGTACAAATCTTAGCTTTTTGGATTCAGTTCAGCAAATAAAATTAGAATTAAAGGCTCATTACATCCCATTAAAGGGAATATCCATACATTTTGCTTTGTCGTAGTTATCAAGTGACTTCTTACATGCATTAGCAGAAACAAAGTATCTCCCTCAGTTCCTATATAAACAATATGCTCAGATAGTGGGCACCATTTTAATCTTAACTTGGTGCAATGACAGTGCAAATATGTGGGTAAATCTAGTCGACTTCAATCAATTGAGATTTTAAGGTGCTCAAAACCTGCATGTAAATTATTGCTTTGCATGGTCCAACCTACTGCATGCAAACAAACATTGGCCATTAGTAGTGCTAAGCAGGGTAAAGAACTGTCTCTAAACCAAAATTCATCTAATTATTTTCACCCTACACCCATCCAACTTTTTGCAGTATTTTTCTTTCTATATACATGTAAAAGACCGGTACCTACACTCGGAGTATTTACTAATGCTAACCACGCTTCAGGAAATAGAACTTTTCCACAGATGATAATGCAAAATGTTGCTGCACGATGCGAAATCTTCATTGCACCAGCAGGAGGAGATTAAAATTGGGACCATTATCCTTTGAGCCTACATAAGACAGATGCCAAAACTGCTAACAAATAAACTAATGCCAGTGACTGATTTCTTTTACTAGTTTACAAGGTTTCTGAAAACAGGCACAACCCAAGAAAGACCAATGCAGATAGCGGAAATGCAGTGCAAACCTTGTGGAGATTGAGAACATAACTGTAGCTTAAAAAGGCCTAAAAATATTCCAATCAATCCTTCAACCAATTCTTTTACACTTTATTGGAACTTATAATATTACACCCTATATGAAGTGCACCTTGTTAAAAGATGACAGTAGAATTTCAAAAGTCAGTCATTGTCATCTTTATTTGTAGCCTGTACAAGGTTTCACTGCAAATGTTTTCCAGAATTTACATGGAACAATTGTTTTTTTCTCATGGTAACACATTAATCTGAGGAAAGATGAACAAGCATAACCTGAAAGCATAGCTTCCTTGAAGTAAAACTAATCATGTAATTATTAACATATGTCCAGTAATGATTAAAATGGAACTATTGTGCAACAGTGTTAGCATGTCTAAAGTGACAAGGTTAACTCCTCTTTGGTCGTTTCTTAAAAGGGTTGTAAAATGTTGAGAGTAACACTCATACAATAACATGGCAAAGTAAAGATAACACTCATTAAAACAATACATCAATTAAGGTGACCTGTCTGCTCTCCCTAGAAAGTGCGTGCTAGCCGGTCACAGCTGATTTTTGACTATACCACTCAATATATTATTAAATCTAGTATCTTAATTCTTAGATCTTCCTCAAGGAAGAATTTCAAGCAAAAAGTTACAAACTGAGATTACAACAGAAAATTTTTAACCCAGTTTATGAAAAAGCAAGAATAATTAAAAGTGTCGCTTCTCTAAAGGGTTACAGAAAAACATTACCTTCTAGTGATAATGAGCTATGCAGACGAGGAAGATCCCAAGCTGATCCCTGAAACATATTAACCTCTGTAGGGTAACAATAACAATGTTAGAATTAATCTCAGTGCCCCAGAATAGGGAGCTGACATGGAGGCCAGATGTCCAATCCTAATTGCTCCCCGGAAAATACACAAGGGCAGATTTGGCAAAATGTCAGGATTGGGCTTAGCTGCAATGCTTTAATGATCACATAGCCTGGCACTCGTTCATTAGGCTCACACTGTATGAGGACAGTCATTTGAGTGATTTGAGTGATGATGTTACAAATGGAACAGTAAACCCGCTGTTCAGGAGAAATTGGAAGAAAATTGGAGTGAAGAATAAAGGGTAGTCACAGCTTTTTACAGGTGAAATCTACAGGAAAGCAGATACTCAACGCCAGGGACTTAAACACATAGGGCAGAATTTTGCCGACGGCAAGCAGGGGGTGGGGCCCGCATGCCAACGCGTAAAATTACGCGGGATGACGTCGGGCGGAACCCCCGACATCATCCTGCCCCATTTAAATTTTCAGGAAGGTGGGGGCACAGCAAAATCAATTGAGACCATTGACAGGATCATTTAAACAATTAAAGGACCTGCCCATCCAACCTTATGGTGGGATGAGGGTTTCATGCAGGGTTCCAAAAAATTTAATAAAGTTTTACTGTAATTTATGAACATGTCCCATCTCCTGAGGGGGACATGTTAGGGAATTTTCTTTTTCTATTTTTAATCTTTTTAGAAGTGTAAGTGATCTCCCTGAGGCTGCACTTAGCCTCAGGGAGATATGCGCTCTTTCAAGCGCATGTGAGAAAGAGCGCACTCTCGCTTTTGGGGAATCACCCCCGCTTTTGGGGAATCACCCCTGCTTGCACAGGAAGCATATAGTGCTTCGCGCTGGATGTCACCCCGCGGATCGTCTCCCCGCCCGCCAGAGATTGGATCGGGCCTGCCCACCAGGCAGGCAGAAAATTCTGCTCATAGGCTGAAATTTTACTCCTTCCTGTGGGGAAGGATGGTGGTGGGGGACATTCATAAAATTGGGAGCCATGCTAGTGGTGCCATCTGGAGTATCTACCCACCCCTGCTGCAATTTTATCAGGGAGGTCTGGGCAGCCCATTTGCCTTAGGGCCACTTAAGACCTCCTCAGGCTGCTGATGGGATAGTGGGATTTATCCAGGCCAGGAGAGGTCAACACCACTCACCAGGTTGCCAGGGAAAACTTGGTGAGGCTTGGTGCCGATCTGGGGGTGGGGTGGTGGGGAGGGGCCGGGCGGTGCCTCCCTGATGGGAACTCCATGACCATCAGAGCACCACCCTCCCCACTTCAAGGTGCGAACAACCCCTTGCCATTTCCAACCATATGAACCACCAACCCCCCGCCACCAACCTTCACTGAGTTCTACCAGTCTAGCCCCTGTGACTTGATGTCAGGGCTCCATCACTAAATGGCTTTTTTTCAGCCTCGCTGCAGTCCCAGCAGTGCCCAATGCCCCTGGTGGCTCTGCTGAGTCATGAGCACTGCCATCCCTCCCGTTAGCTGACAGCTCTCTGAGACAGGGCTGCTTTCTGGCGAAGGATGGACATCCTGCCTCAAACCAATAAAAGACCCTTGGCCGTTCTGACGGCAATGGGGCGAGGCTGCCAAATGGACATGGGCTTGCTGCTGACTTTTACGTGAGAGGGTGGAACCACCACCACAATGGTAAAATTCAGTCCATAATAAGACCAACAGTTCAGTACAGTGCTGAGGGAGTGCCATCTTTCAGATGAGGTGTTAAACCAAGATCCAATTTTCCTTCTCAGGTCGATGTAAAATATCCCATGGCACTACTTGAAGAACAAGAGAATTCTTCTAGTGTTCTAGGCAATATATAGCTCTCTACCAGCAGTATCGAAGACAGGTGATCTGGTCATTTATCTCACTGCTCTATGTGAAACCTTGCTCTCCGCAAATTAACATGTTTCCCGACATTACAACTATTACTACATTTCTAAATACTTCATAGTTTGTGAAGCACTTTGGGACATCCTGAGCTTGTGAGGGGGCTATCTAAATGCATTTTCTGTTTTCACTTCTTTAAAAGCAAATAAAAACAATGAACACATGATCCATATGGTGCTGATGTCACCTCAGTATTCTCTGTTTCTTGACTTTCTATCAACGTCCATTGTTTATAGTGAACCCAAATTACTGGGGCAAGATTTTACTGCATTTTCCAGTGTACTAACACTGAGATATACTTCTTTGCTACATACTTTTAGGCAGGCCCTTTCTTCGTGTTGAATGTAGACTTCCCCATGCACAGGAATAAGATAACTGACATTTAATACAACTCATTAAGCCTCCTTCATCAGCACCTTCCAAACCTGTGACCTCTACCATCTAGAAGGACAATGAATGCATGGGAATACCACCAGCTGCAAATTCCCCTCCAACTCAGCATCCTGACTTGGAAATATATCATCTTCGCTATTCCTTCACTGCAGCCCTTCCTAACAGCACTGTGGGTGTACACACACCACAGGGACTGCAGCAGTTCAAGGAGGCAGTTCACCACCATCTTCTCAAGGGCAATTAGGAATGGACAACAATGCTGTCCTTGCTGGGGATGCTCACATCTTATGAATGCACATAAAGAAAGATTCCTTTGCTTATTGACAAATGCTGACAAGCCAAAACTCTAAGATGTGGGATGCAATCTTGTGCCCTCCCCCATGGTGAGTTCGATGGAGGTGGGATTTAATCAGGCAGCAAAGTGGCAGGCGTGAATAGTGTCACCTTCTTGCCTCCACCCTGATTGAGTCCATGGCAGGAAGGCCCGTGGATGGCCTTCCTGCCTTGATGTCACCTCATTCTTCTGCCACTGGTATTAACCCAGCAATGGGTGGGGGGCTCGCCATGCAGAGAGCATGGCAAGCAAACCCTGGTGTATTTGCTTGCGGGCTACCAGGGGTGTCCCTCGTTCAAAGGCATTCAGTTCATGATCGAGAGACCTGGCATCAAGAAGAGGGGGACCTGCAAGCCATTCCCCTGCCCTTGCTACTGACTCCCCTGCCCAACCCATCCTTGCAACCCTCCCTCCTCCCATCATTCACATCTGATCAGGGATCCAGTGATGATTCTAGGCCTCAGCTGGGTATTATACTGGCAGCAGCCACCGTGTTTCTGCCATTCAACAGAGCTGCCAGTCTCTAATTGACCAGCAGCTCTTGGCAGGTGGGAATTCCTCTCCTGGGGTTGTTGATCCTGGGGGAAGGCCCACCACTGGCCTGTTAAGTGCCTGATTGGCACATGATGTGGCAGGTCACCCCAAAAAGAGGCAATGGGTGGATCTTGCCGTATCTCCAGCCAGCAGCTGAGACCCTCACCATCTCCACAAGTTCCTGCCTGTGGGAACTTTATACAGGTGGATACATTAGGGGACAGAATTAGTTGCTTTACAATCTGAATGGTCTATGTACATATATAAATAAGCAGAGCCTTTAATGAAAAGACGCACCGAACCTGAACTGTGAAAAACCTATGATAATTACAAAGTTAAAATTAATCATTGATGGATAAAGGGTGCTGGGATGGAACAGAGGAATTATAAAGTGAGAAGAAAACAAAATTAAATGAAACTAGCTATGAGTATTGAGTCAATTTAATTATGTATTTAAATCCTGATTTCTATTAGATAAATTATTCAAAGATTTATTGGATACTTGTTCATATCTCCTAAAAGAATGTGTTACCAAATGTTGTAACCAGCTATTTAAAGAAGTTTTGCCAGTTCTGAATAGCAGACCAGTTAAGCCTCGGTAAAAGGGATTCTCACCTTTTCATTTCATGTTTAGGTCTTATTTCCTCTTTTGTAACTGATCTACTAATCTTTTCATTCACAGTGCAAGCACACAAGCACACAGAAATACAAACCTTGGACAACAGAAAACATTTAAATTAAGTGCAAAAAAACCCCAAAATGATAATGTTTACACTATATACCGCAGGCATAATTTGTACAAAGTGTCAGTTGAAGTTTGTGGTATGCGCCATCATCTTCAATATTGAAACAATATGCTAACGAAACTAGATACTATTTTTGTACAAAGTCAGCAAATTAGGCAAGATATTAAATATATTTGTGTTAGATACCATTTTCACTCCACTATCAAAAGGAAAATATTTTAGTGGTTGTCATGTGAGTCCTATAAAACTACTTTGCCATTAATCAGTGAATCTATAATAGTGGCAGTCAAAGTTCACGGGGAATCAGAAAAAAGTGCATCACCTTCCTTTGTAAGGCACCTGTAGCTTTGAATCACCACAGAAAATATCCAGCATAAAACTTCTTACTTGTTAAAGTCATATTAAAGTTGCAATATCTCTTTGCTGGCATGTTAGCCAATACTATGAAACATATGAATCAATTGAATATTTGCTTAATGGAACCAGGCTTCCCTTGGTACCTCTCTCCCAAATTATTATTTTCCCTCCTTATTTTAATTGTTAAGGACCCTTCTCATTTTCTTCCATATCATGGAATGAACTCTTCCATGTCCTGACTAATGGATTACTGGGAGGCAGACCTCCATCAGGTACGGCAAATAGAGAATCTCAATTCCTTCTTACAAGGAGCCACAACTGTAGGAACAGCCAGGAATGAACAAAAAAAAAAGAATTAATCTCATCAGCCAGAAAAAATGGCAATTTCTAAACAGATAATAAAGCAAAAATGTTTTTAAAAAAGAAAAAGAAAAACTGGGTTATGGTAATTGTTACACCATTTAGATTTTATAGTTAAACTTGATTATTTTGCCAAAAAGGGATACTACAACTTTAGTCATTATTAAACTCATCAGGCTCCCCAATTCCTTCAATAAAAGTTGCTGCTTGATGTTTTAGAAAATTTAAACAAAATAACTCTCAATTTGGGGATCCATTGCCACTGGTGAGCCATCAATTTTGGCATGCATATAAGCATCCACAACACAGCACAATTAGATATTAATTAATCTGTTAGAAATGTATACATTCTCTCCAGATTAAATTTAAAATGTAGTTTGAAGGCATTTAGGATGCTTTAATTGCTTGTGGCAATTTAGGTCTCTCTAAATAACTTTGCAGGCTGATGTGCGTGAAGCAGATCCATAAGAAGCAGGTCAGTCTTTGTGGAGAACGTGCAGAAAAATCCATCGTTGACCTTTGCAGACCAACTGTTTGTGGAAAATAACCTGCTATAATTAGTCATTAGGGATATTGTGGTCATGAGATATAGTGAGAATTATGACAAAATACACTCCTTTCTCAAATTATTTGGTCTGTGTTAATGATTAATACTTTTTTTTGTCTTGTAGCAATCAAAGAACAGAAAAGCAAATCAGATAAATATTGCTCTTTACTTGAACTGTTTAATTTTAGCTAGGTCAATTAATCTGTGTTCAATTTGGCTGCTAGATGATGTTCTAATTTCTCCACTTGAGCGAAAATTGTTGGTCAATCATGGAGTGGCACTGTTTCTACAGATGGAAATGTGTGCAGCCATCCCACTTTCCTGTCTGCAGCTAACTATAGGCAACATGAATAGGGACAGAAAGGGCGAAGACAAATTAGAGAAAGAGAAATTAAGTTGAAAGACAAAGAATATAGCAACACTGTGTGAAGATATATAACTGAAATCAAAGTGAGCAATAGAAGCTTTCCCTATCTATAAAAATTCTACACTTTTTAAAAACTATAGTGTGGATTGAGGAATAGTCTTTTTAGGGACCAAATATCTCATGGACGGTATATCTTAATGACATCCTTTATAACTCGCCTGCAGATGGGGCAGCAGGCATTGATCTGTTTCTTCAGCTTAAGACCACAGTCGTAGCAGAGACACATATGTCCACAGGTGTAAATAACGGTGTCGACTTCACTGTCGAAGCAGACGGCGCACTCTCCATTTTTGCTATTCTGGGGTTCAGGCGGAGAGAAAGATGGGGAGAACTGAGGGCTCAGTGGAGAGCTGGGTGCAGTCACTGTGGGAAACATAAAAAACATCAATCGATATCCCAAAACATCAGATAACAAAATAGCACTGAATAGCAAATATCTTGAGTACGCAATGTATGATGCAAAACAAAAGAGAGTTTGTAAAGGTTTATGACAACAGCAAGAAATTATGTTCTCATTGGCATTATAAATAGGTATTAAGATTTGTCTTGAAACTCTTCCATTTTATACAACTGTGGCATATAGTCTTACATTTCTAAAACAGGAGAGTGTTGACAGAGTACACTTCAAAAATGAAAATAACCTGTCATATTTTTTACATTGTTTCAATCCTTAGTAATATGTTAATATAAAAATTCCTTTATATATTACAAATAAATGAGTTAAGTTGCCTCATTCTACCAAATGAATGTTTTAAAATTCTGATATATGCAGCTGACTTAAAATATTTTGTGACTGTCACCACATCCATGGTTGTCTAGTTATGGCTTTTGTTTTGGGGCTGTGCATAGTTCCATTTTGAGACTGTTCATGCCAATTTACCTTGACAACACTGTAAATATTATCCTTATCATGGAATGCTATGAATATTTATGGAAGATAATACACACTACTAATTGCCAATAAATAAAGGAAGAAATGAACAAAAGTGCAAGAACCTGCCTTGTAAGTTTAAGTCAACATACAGTACCTGTTCATAATTCATTTTGCTACATTATTGTAATAGGTTTAAGGAAGCATGTTACACTGTGAGTTAATCTTTTCAATTGCCTATAACTAATTATTGAGAACTAACTTCTATTAGAATCCACTTGGAAGGGCTAATGGCATGAACGGACAAAGAAGATTGAAAAAATAATTGATAAGATGCAATAATTTGTAATTTATCACAGAATCACAGAATGGATACAGCACAGAAGGCCATTCAGCCCATTGTGCCTGTGTTGGAACTATACCTGGAGCAATATACCTGGTGCCACTCACTGAACTGCTCCCTGTAGCTCCGCACAATCTCTCTTTCCAGTTAATAATCCAATTCCCTTTTGAATGCCTTGATTGAACCTCCAACCATTACACCCCCAGGCAGTGCATTCCAGATCCCAACCACTTGCTGTGTGAAAAATATTTTCCTCATGTTTCCATTGTTTCTTTTGCCAAATAGCTTAAATCTGTGCCCTCTTGTTTGTGATCCATCCACCAATGGGACCAGTTTTCTCCATCTAACCCTGTCCAGACCCCTCATGATTTTGTTAACCTCTATCAAAACTCCTCTCAACCTTCTCTCTCCAAGGAAGACAGTTCCAACCTCTCCTTATAGAATGCATGCTTGAAATGAACATATCTGGAACATGTCGAACATTTGTATATTTTAATTTGCTCACTGGACTAATAAAGGTTGTCCTATCAATTATGCTGGCTTACATAAAAGGGAATCCAGAAGTTTTCTATGACCATATATATAGTAAAAGGGAAGTAAAAAGAGAAAGGATGGGGGCAATTAGAGACCGAAAAGAGAGCTCTGCAGGTAGGCAGTGAGCATGGCTGTGGTACCAAATGAATATTTTGCATCTGCCTTTCCCAAGAACGAAGATGCTACCAAAATCAAAGTGAATGAGATGTTAACATATGAACACAGAGCAGGAGTAGGTCATTCGGCCCCTCGAGCCTGCACTGCCATTTAATAAGATCATGGATGATCTGATAGTAACCTCAAATCTACATCCCGCCTACAGCCGATAACCTATCATCCTCTTGCTTATCAAGAATCTATCCACCTCTGCCTTAAAAATATTCAAAGACTCTGCTTGCACCGCCTTTTCAGGAAGAGAGTTCCAAAGACTCACAACCCTCTGTGAGAAAAAATTTCGCCTCATCTCCGTTTTGAATGGGCGGCCCCTTACTGTTAAACGTGACCCCTAGTTCTAGATTCTCCCACAAGACAAAACTTTCTCTCCACATCCAGTTTATCAAGACCCCTCAGGATCTTATATGTTTCAGTCAATCGCCTCTTACTCTTCTAAACTCCAGTGGATACAAGCTTAAGAAAATGAAGATACTGTATGACTTAAAAATTAATAAAGAGGAGGTACTAGAAAGGTTGGCTGAACTTAAAGTTAATAGGTCACTAGAACTAGGTAGGATGCATCCCTGGATGCTGAGGGAAGTAAGGGTAGAAATTAGGGAAGTACTGGTCACAATCTTCCAGTGCTCCTTAGATATGGGGGTGGTGCCACAGGATTTGAGAATTGCAAATGTTGCAACCTTATTCAGTAAAGGGTGCAAGGATAAGCCCAGCAAACACAGACCAATCAGTTTAACCTTGGTGGTGGGAAAACTTTGAGAAACAATAATCGGGGACAAGATTAACAATTACTTTGACAAGTGTGGATCAGTTAAGGGAAGGCAGCATGGATTTGTTAAAGGCAAATCATGCTTAGTTAATTTGATTCAGTTTATTGGTGTGATAACAGAGAGGGTTGATGAGGGTAATGTGGTTGATGTGCATATGGGTTTGCAAAAGGTGTTTGAAAGTGCTACATAATAGACTTTCAAAATTGAAATCCATAGAATGAAAGGGATAATGGCAGGATGGATACAAAATTGGCTAAATGACAGGAGTCAGAGATTAGTGGTGAGTGACTGTTTTTCAATTGTAGGAAGGTATATACTGGTATATTCCAGGGCCAGAATCTTTGGGTCAGCGTGCGGGGGCGGGCCCTGCTTGCCGGCGCGTAAAATGACACACGGTGATGTTGGGTGTGCGTCCCGATGTCACCGCACATCATTCAGGTCCTCAGTTCGGCGGGCATGCACCTGAGTCAGCTGCACGCCTGCCAAACTGTCAAAGGCCTATTAAGGCCATTTAAACAACAATTAAAATAATTAACTGAGCTGCCCTCCAACCTTAAGGTTGGCGGGCAGGCGAAGGGTCCAGGCAGCTTTTGCAATTCTCATGAAACCTCATCCACGGACGGCATGAGGTTTCATGAAGGTTTTTAAAGTTTAATAAGAATTTTTAATGAAATTCATCGACATGTCCCAGCTCATGTGACGCTGTCACATGATGGGACATGTCTTAAAATTTTTTTTCCTTCATTAAAATTTAAAAAATTGAAACCAAGCTCCTTGACGCAGCTCTGTGCCTCAGGGAGATTCCTGCGCTATTTTGCATGCAGGCCCCGACTCTTCCTCCTCCCCCCGCCCTCACAGGGAGCTCTTAGCACTTCCAGGTGCACGGCACGCTGGGCAGGCCTTAATTGGCCCGCCCACGTAAAATGGCATCATGCAGCTGATCACTACATGCCCACTCCGGCCCAACCGCCCCCCCCCCCCGACGGGGAAACAATTCTCCCCAGGTGTCAGTACTAGGACCACTGCAGCTCTTGATATATATTAATGACATGGCCTTGTGCATACAGGGCACAATTTCAAAATTTGCAGATTACACAAAAGGTGGAAGTATAGCAAGCTGTGAAGGGGATAGTGATAGACTTCAAGAGGACATAGACAGAATGATGGAAGGGGCAGATATGCAGCAGATAAAATTTAATGCAGGGATATGTGAAGTGATATTTTCTGGTAGGAAGGATGAGGAGAGGCAATATAAAGTAAAAGGTACAATTCTAAAGGGGTGCAGGAACATAGAAACCTTGTGCTATATGTGCACAAGTTGTTGAAAGTGCCAGCACATGTTCAGAAAGCAGTTACAAAGCAGGACTCTTGATTTTATACATAGAGGCATACAGCGCAAAAGCAAGGAAGTTATGATGAAGCTTTATAAAGCATCTGAAAACTTTAGAGGGGGTGTAGAAATGATCAATGTGAATGCTTCCAGGGATGGGGGACTTTAGTGATGTGGATGGGGTTGAGGAAGCTGGGCTTGTTCTCCTTGGAGAAGAGCAAGTTGAGAGGAAATTTGATAGAGGTGTTCAAAATCATAAAAGGTCTGGACAGAGTAGGCACAGAGAAATTGCTCCTGTTAATAACAGACAGCTCCAGAACTAGAGGACACAGATTTAAAATGTTTTGCAAAAGAACCAAAGGTGGCATAAGAAGAAACTTGTTTAAACAGTGAATGGTTATGATCTGTAATGCATTGCCCGGAAGGGTGGTGGAGGCAGATTCAATTGTGCCTTTCAAAGGGGAATTAGATAAGCACCTGAAGGGAAAACATTTACAGGGCTACGGGAAGGGTTGGGGGAAGAAAGACTAGATAAATTGCTCTTGCATAGTGGCAGCACTGGCTCGATGAGCTGAGTAGCTTCCTTTGGTGCTGTAATCATTCCATAATTCTATGAAACAAATAAATGCAAAATACTGCAGATGCTGGAAATCAGAAATAAAGCAGAATGTGCTGAAAATACTCAGCAGGTCTGGTAGCATCTGTGGAGAGAGAAACAGAGTTAATATTTTGAGTTGAAGCGTTCTGAAGAAGTCATATCCAATGTGATCTGCTGAGCACTTCCAGCACTTCCTGTTTTTATTTCAGCTTAATCAAGTCTTCCATAATGATTGAGAAACTTTAGCAGAAGCCAAAACATGAATGCTACAGCCTCTTGTATTGTCAGATTCCCTCCCAAAATATTGAAATATTTCATAAATAACATATCATTCTACTACCCAAGAATAAAACAAGATGAGTAGAAGAACATATCAGTGTGCAACAGCTCATACATTACTTTATTTTATGAATGGCAACCATTGCAGATGTTCATTGAGGGGCTTTGCCTCAGATAGAATGCACAATAATTCTCTGATACAGAAAGTTAGACAAAACAAAGGGAGAAAGAAAGGAAATGTACGTGTTGTACAAAATAATGTGGTGCACACATACAAGACCAGCAATGTCCTATATGAACGTTGGTATTTCACTCATGATAAATCATTTTTCTACATTTAGCAGTGACTCTTCTCTGGCTATACCATTTGGGAAGTTAACCATGCAGCATCACACTTAGGAAGGACGGGCCTGGGAAGCACAGTGTTTTGAGTCAGTCTGGGTAGCTCAAGTACTTCATCACAGCTGAATATAGAAGCAGAATTTCAGTTCAGCTGGCTCATCTGGACACTGGATTTTAAAATGAGCTAAGAAAATAAGACAGAAATATTTTCCAAGCACTGCTGAGAACTTGGACTGATTTGTAGTCAGTCATGTTGCTCGATTTGTAGGTGCACTGACTCATTACTTTCTTGTTCTTTGATCCACTGTAACATTCTGTTTCATAAACTATAGTATGCAATAGGTTTAAAGTGACGGAATGTAACCATTATCATTCCTGCCAGAGAAAACACTAAAACCCACAGTTGGGATTACTTTCTCGTAAAGATTATATAAAGTGCATCCTTTCTAATTCAGTAAGACAGAGACTCTTCTAAAAATAACAGGCATTAAAGGCTGACATGACAACAAAGAAAATGCATTGCAGACTGTCCTTCAGATGGCGCTCATGCCTCTTCCCTCCATCATTCAATGAACTCCTCCTAATCTGCCATCCTTCAGGAAATTCACTTTGGCGTTATTCTAATCTGTTGTAAAATTCCCATGACATTGAGCATGTCCTTTGGCCTCAGTGTCTATTTCTGTTTAAATAAAGAATCATCTATGAACCTTATACATGATATAGTAAAATACAGCAGGACTCTCCAGTTGTACAAATATAGGTTTCCTTTCTCTGCTGAATCAAGACTTGTCTACAGAAGAATCGTGCTTATACACAATTTTAATCTTTTCTATTAGCAATGTCAGTTGCCAATGATAAATATTGTGAAACTGAACGGCTGTCCTTAAGTGGTTTCAGTTAGAAATGGCAGATTTCCTGTAGCTTGGGGTTCTTTTAATGCTAACCTGCACTTAACCTACTTTTGTTACAGCACATTTATGGCAAACAGTAAGATGCATTTAAGATTTATATTGTGATTCTACCTGGTCAAACATACAAAACTTTGGTCTGCAATACTTCTGCTTTGGGCTGTTACAAATTGGCATTTTTTTTTCTCTCCACCAACTTTGCTGACTGAAGCAGTGCGCATAAGAATTTTGGAAGTCAAATCTATTAAAAAAATATAGAAATGTAGTGGAGTATGGATGGTACTGTTGTACTACCAATTTGTTACTGAATTCACTCAATTTCAAAGTCTAAGTCAGCAATACAACTGAATGATATATCGATTGCTCAGGAATCAATCTCTTTTGGCCAAAAATGGAAAACTTGAAAGCACTTTTATACCACTTTGGCTAAACACAATTTCTGCAGGCAATATAAAGGAACTGAACTTCATTTAGAGTCTGACATCCCACTCCCCCAAGAATCAAGAGACTGCAGCCAATTATGAGATGAATTTAAAGTGCATGTGCTGATTTAGAGTGGCACAGCACATACATAATCATGGGTGTCGAAGCATGTGCAATGATATTCTGAGTTTTGTGCTCAGTGTGAGTGAAATACCAGCTGTACAAATGCCCTATATTGAAGCTCTTTCTGATTACCATAACAACACAAGCGTTTGCCATAAGATCCTAACAATAAGGTAAGGATATTACAGCAGATTTTGGGGTCAGCTTTGGTATTTTAGAGGAGGCTGTTGTCACCAATTTTAGAGTGTCTGATATCCCCCTCAATATCAATACTCAACAGTAATACAAGTGACTGATCTTTAACTAGTACTTAGTATTACTTCAAGTGCATGTACAGTTTGTATTGCATTTGGCTAATGACCTTCCATCAGAACTTGGAAAATTTAAGATTTAGTAAATTTTAAGCCAGCGAAAAGGGGCAGGGTGGGGAAAAGCAGAAAAGTCAGTGATGAGTTGGAAGGCAAGAGAGATTAAACAACAACAGCGTCCATGGTGCAAGGCCAAGGGGAACAAAAGGAGCAATAGAACAAGTGAAGAAACAAAAGCTGAGTCTAGAGGAAATAAAAACAAAATTGCTGGAAATGTTCAGCAGGTTAGGCAGCTTCTATGGAGAGAGAAACAGAGCTCACATTTCAGGTCCATTACCTTTCATCAGAACATATTCTGCTTCCGTATTTGTCTTTTTATTTAAATTTCCAGCATCTAAAGTATTTTGTTTTGTAAAGTATTTTGTGTTGACAGGAGGTGTGAAGCATCATGAATAGCTGCCGTCTAAATGCAAAAAAAAGGAAAAAGAGAGAAAAAACAAAACCAGCTGGTTGTCTTGTTCTCTCTTGGTCTCTCTTTTCTCACCCATTTTGCTTTTGGATGGCAATTGTTCATCATCTTGCCATTCACACCTTCTCTAGACACATCTTTTGTTTCTTTACTCATTTCATTTCTATTTTCTTTGGCCTTGCACCATGACCCCTCTTGTCATTTAACCTCTCCTGCCTTTCACCCTATCAAAGACCTTTGCTTTTGTTCTTTTTCCAAAACTCCCCTCCACCACTTCACTTGCATAAAACCTATTTCATTTCTATCTTTTCCCAGGGCATGAGATTCCACCACTCGTTATGAAAAGATATTTTTTCCTAGCTTATGTCCCCTCTTATTATTGTTTCACCAACCAGTGAAAAAAACCTACTGGTTATCTTATAATCCTGAAGACCTCTATCTGAAAGATCATTGGCCAGAAACATTAACTCTGTTTCTCTCTCTACAGATGCTGTCTGACCTGCTGAGGTATTTCTGGCATTTTCTCTTTTTATTTCACATTTCCAGCGTCTCCAGTATTTCGCTCTTGCCTTGTGTTTGGTTCTTAGCACACTGAGGAATATGAATAGCAAACTAGTATACCATGTTATTTTTTTCTTCAGTGCTGTTTAGATGTTTTATCAGTTGTGTGTCTCAGTTCTTTGTTCTGCATTCCAGTGAAAAATACAATATTCCTTTGAGAGACATTTAATGCCAGCTGTATTTCAGTATTTCCTGCTATTAGCAACACATGTTTTTTTAAGACTAAGTGGAAGTATTTTCACTTAAAAAAAAAAAATATATATATATATATACTGAATCAAAAACAGTCAAAACAAAAAATACTATAAATACACAGGAAGGCTATAGTATTTTCACTAAAAATAGTCAAAATCAGCTGAAAACACTGAGAGTGTTATTGCCTTTTTTGAATCACATCCAACATGAATACATTGCCCATTCTTTTGCATTGATTATTAGTACGGTGGGCGATAATTGCTATACAGTACATGCTAGATAATGGTGATTCATTGGAATGGCTGACAACTGCTGCACTGAATAGCATACAAAAACAGGAAGCAAACTGCAAATATGGCCATCAGCCACAGCCATTCCCTAAAATATTTTTGTCACTGAAACATATTCTTACAGCATATCATCTTAAAATGTATCTATCAATCTTGTAATTTTTGAATATAGCTCAGTAAAAATACACAGAGTTCAGCACAGCCCAAAATCAAGGCAAAATTCTATAAGGGAAATGTCCCAAAATATTAAACATTAATAACCAGTAGTAAAATTGTACCTTACAAATACTTGAAAATTAGACTTATATGACTGAGAAATTGTTTTTACCTACTTTGAAGGATTTATGAATGGGAGAATTAATATATGTAGATATTAGAATGCTATAGTGCATAATCAGGCCATTCAGCCTATCAATTTTTAAGGCATTTTTCTCTTTCAACCATGTAGTCTAAGCCCACTATTCTGCTTCCTCCCACACTGATATTACTTTTCAATCAACTATCTAATTCTCCTTTTAAAAAAATTATAGACTCTACTTCAATAGGGTTTGTGGTAGTGAATTCCACATTCTATTTTATAACATTTTATTTCAACAAGGCAGATATTGTGAACAAGACATTATGAACAGAAAAAAACAGCAAACATTTATCAGTTAGTGGTCCTGATGTAAGCACTTTAAAATCACGAGTTTTCACATTCATGTGACACTGATGTATATTTTCAACAGGCCATTTTATGGAAAGGTAAAGAGACAACATAGTTATGCATAATTGTACAGTAATTTACATGCTTCAGATTTAGACAAGTATGGATTGGGGCGGCATAGCTGGATAGGGTGTAGAAGCACTTTCCCATCTTTTCTAGAGGTGTTTTAGATTTGATCACTTTTTCTGAAATGCCTGGCGATCAATGGAGCAGTCTTCCTATTGCCATTGTCTCATTTTTTTCTCTGCAGGCGTATGATGTGAGGCTTGTTAGGAGGGACCAGTTGTAGGGAAGAGAGTCCAGAATGTTTGACACTTGCTCAGTTCCAAATAGAGACCTTGCAGCATATGTCCATGGTGGTCTCATCCACAAGTTTGTTGTGGAAGGTCTAAAGATTCGCATTGTGGATGGGGCACATTTCTGCTGCTAACAGTGAGAATTATGCTGGTCTGTTCATCTAAAGTGGTACTTGCACCTCTGGAAAACAGGGCATGAGATTCCACCACCCTTCGTGAAAAGGTATCTTTTCCTAGATTATGTTTCCTCTTATTGTTGTTTTAACAACCAGTGAAAACAACCTGTTGGTTATTTTATAATCCTGAACACCCCGAACAGGTCACCCCTTATCCTTCTGTAATGTGCTTCATGTAGCCAGGATTTTCCAGTCCTGCCAAAAGATTTGTTGACTTTGTGTAGGAAATTCTACAGCCTAACTTATCAATGTAATTTAAAAAAAGACATCCCCCTGCTCTGGAATCATTTATTACACTTCCATAGACTGCCAGTGCTGTCAGCCAAAACTCAACTGCCGTCTACCTTCTCTCTCTCTCTCTCTCTGTGGGGTAGCCATCAGCTTCTGCTTGGCACTAGCTAATGATGGTATGGCTAAGGTCAGAGGTTGCTTGAAATTGTATGTAAGCAATTACACACTCTATAGTACAGTGGTTTAGAACATTGCAAGCTTTAAATTATTTTTAAAAATAATTTTGGCATGTTCATTAAGATGATGGGAGTTCAGTACTGGGGCATGGAGAAAATTTTCATTTTGACATCCACAGTTCATTTTATCAACCAGTTCCCAACTTAAAGTTCCCTCCACTCAGTCCCAACAATGTATCTCAACCTTCAGCTCGAAAATGCTCCTTCTAATTCATCAGTGTGAATTTTACCTTTTCCTCCACCAGTCATCTTTGTGACATTTGAATGTTTCAGCACAAATGTACAGAATGACATTTGCCGCTCTGGATCTTGTCTCGCTGGATTCTGAGTTGAGACCAACCAAACTAATTTTGAATAGGAGCTTACAACCAGAGCAAAATGAGTTTTGTTCCAACTGTCAGGGCTGGAACTAAACCCAGTCCAAATATAAAATAACACACATGTTCACTCAGTTCCCAATATTACTTAATTAATTCAGACGGCTATATTGAGGAACCATGAGTTTTCAACCACACAGAAAAGTTAGTATTTTAGTGCAAATAATCAAAGATGTTTCCTTACCTAGTGACGATTCAGATGCAGATGAGGATCTATTAACGCTGAATGCCATGTCAGAGTCACTGTCATAATGGGAACCACTTGGAGAACCTGAAGGAGATACATCGACAGGGCTGGACTGAGACGTACCTGTGGAAGTTATATTAAACCATATTAACTCCAGTTCTAGTCAGTACAAACTTTTGTTGCAATGCTCAACATGCACAGGATCATTGGTATGATATAAATTCCAGTACCGATACACATTGTGTAAATGTTCATTTTCCTATATTGTGACATAATTTGAATTTTGACTTAAACAGAATTTTAGATAATGGAAGTAAGTAAATAGAAACCCACATTGAACCTAAACCAGATCAAACGATGTTTAGTGTTCATTGTTAACATAAGCCGAGGGTTGTGGCAGCTTCAAAACTAAACATATTATGGTCTATTTATCTCTCTGTATTGGTTATAATGTAAAGATAATTGGGGCCCATTTTGGCATCAATCCAAGGCTGAGTGCAGAACAGCCAGATGGAAACTATGTCTCTCTCTCCTCTGTCCTAACAATGTGCCTTGACATTCAGTTCAGGGAAGTACCCCCAATGCATCAGTTAACATCTATTCTGTACCAGCTGACATCATATTTTGTACTCATCATTAAACAAAATTGAGGTTTGTGACAGCACCAAAAGGAAAACTATGGCTGGGATTTTCCAGCCCCGTCGCGGGTGAGGGGGCCTCCCAGCCAGAAGTCCATTGTTTTGGGGCGGGACCGGAGGATCGCGGTGGCAGGTGGGTGTGGAAAATCCCGCCCTATGTCTGGCTTTATTCGTATTGTTTGTCCCAAATATATTAGCATCCAACATTTAATGGACTATATCAACAATTTTAGGGACTTTAATTACACAAGCTGACTTAAATATTTTCAACACAGTTTCACAGTGTCTGACAACATTGGAGGCACCATCATTAAAACTAAGGTCCTGACTTTCTGTCTCCCCATGGGACGATATAGACTCTAATCATAAAAAATATTTGCATAAAATATTCATGGCACAACATGAATGAAATATGGAATCTTTTTAATCTGCCATTAGTATCAAAGCCACAATTTTATGGTTGCACTCTCATCTTTGAGTCAGAAGGCTATGAGTTCAATTCACAATTCAATGACTTGAGCACAAAATCTAGGCTGCCACTCCAATGCAACACTGGGGAGCGCTGCAATGTTGGAGGTAACATCTTTTGGCTGAGATGTTAAACAAAGGACCCTTCTGCTCTCTCAGTGGATCAAAAAGATCCTATGGCGCTATTCTGAAGAAGAGTAGGGGAAATCTCCCTGGTGTCCTGGCTAGTATTTATCCTTCAACTAACAACCTAATGACATGCATAACACATTGTAACTTAGATCTCGAATTAACTTTAAAATAATTTTGTTAAATACTGAAAAGGTGCATTCCAAAGTCATGAAATTTATATTTTGAGTACAAACTTTTTATGTCTTGTAGAAACAAGACTCAAATCTTAAATGGCATTGATCATTATTAAAGTGAAAATTAGCAAAGATCATGTGCTCTTGTATATAAATCATTTAACTTATTGAGCATTCACCACCTAAACATCTTTGGTGATTTGCACTGTTCCTGAGAAGATCTAATTTTTTCAGCATCAACTGACCATACCATAATGGACACAAAAAAGGGTGTTTTCTCTAAGATAATTTACAGTAAAAGTTGTTAAGTTCTCAAGTCATCTAAAGCCTGACAAAGGCAGGAAAAATGTTTATTTCTCTCCTGGGATTGTTCAAAATCCTAACCTAGCTTTCTCTGTAGGTTGGAAGAGCAGGCAGGTAAATAAAACAGTCAATGCACAACCCAACGGAGGGCTGATAAAGAGACTTCAAGGTGACCTAAATGATGTTTTCAAGAATATGAAGGGGAAATTGATATAGCCAGACTGTTCACCATGGTCAACAGTTCAAAATTTGGAAATTGGCCATCAAAAGAGGAGGAAGGTATTCTATGCAAAAGACAATATTTATGAAATAGGTTATCAAGAAAGGCCATTGAAGGAAAAAGTATAAGGTACATCACTAGGTAACTGTATACCTTTCTGGGGGAAAAAAACATACTGGCATAATTTGGTTGTATTGAATTCAATCATGATCTTTTTGGATTTAATGACTTTTTCCTGTTCTTGGAAACTCTGGAGGTAAAACAGAGAGGTTAAGTGGTAATTTGGGAGAAAATTAGCAAAGATCATGAAGGGCAATAAAAAGACTTTAAATAGAAATATTAGTAATAAGAGAATAATCAAGGTAGGAGAAGACCCAACAAGAGTTAAAGGAAGGAAGCTTGTTGCAAAGTATGAGATAACAGCAGATACACTAAATAAGTAGTCTGCTTCAGTGAAGATTATTATTTAAAGAGTTGGTACTAATAAGCTATTAAAGCTTATGCAGCTGTACCGAAGTCTAGCACACAATGGAATTACTGAACAGGGATCTCTGAAAGGTGAGTCATGCTTGATCAACCACGTAGAACTCTTGAGAGGAAAAACAGAAGACACATAAAAGGAATGGATGCAATCAATGGAGAGTTTAGAAAAAAAAATCTGATTTCGTATTACATAAGAAATTTATGGAAAAGCAATGGCACATGAAATGAAGGGGAATGCGGCCAAAAAGATAGAAAGATGGTCGAATGGCAGAAAACAAGCAAAGGTTTTCAAACTGAACATAAAAACAAAAATAGGAGCAGGAATAGATAACTTAGTCCTTCGAGCCTGCTGTACCATTCAGTAAGATCATGAATTGCTTTTTTATTTCAACTCCACCTTGCCTCACAATTTTCATATCCCTTTATTCCCTTAGGGTCCAAAAATCTGTTGATCTTAGTCTTGAATATTCTCAATGACTAAGCATTCACGGGTCCCTAGGGTAGAGAATTCAAAAGACTCAGAAGCCTTTAAATGAAGAAATTTTCTCCTTGTCTCAGTCCTAAATGGCCAACCCCTTACTCTGAGACGATGGGCTGAATTTTAGTCCCCAAACACTGAGCAAATGTGTATCAGGAGGACCAAATGGGAGACATGTGGGGCTGCAATTTCATGCTGACCCTCCGATTCGCACCTCCCAGCGTGGGAAACATGCAGATCGTGACCCAACATGTACTTAAAGTGACATCGGGTTCATTATACCAAATACAGTTTTCCCTTATATTGCTAGTTTCATCAAAGCTGGTGACTTTCTGAAGGCTGTGGGAACTTTGCCAGGTAAATCAGTTCTTGAACCTTGGGGAAAGTCTACTGTGGAGTTAGGAACCTTTTGACAGGAAAAGCTTAAAAGCTCTTGCCAACTGCAACTGTCAATTAGATGCTGTTTGAAAAGTACATTATTATTGAAGTGATTGGTCATAGGGCTCTATCCTTAAAAGGCAAGAGACCATTTAATTGACTGGTACTATATAAGAGTTCAAATGTATTAGAGTACCTTCTCCAGTAGATAAAGCCCCCTTCGGCATTCTATAGTATGGAAAATCAGGTAAGAATGTATGTAGTGGATCTTGTGGTTTGATTTTCACATTGATTTAATGTCCTGGCACCTGCTGAGCCTTTGAAACACTCTTCCAGTACCCACTAGATACAGAATCATTGAGCCATATAATAACCATAGAACCAAAGAAAAGTTACAACACAGGAGGCCATTCGGCCCATCTTGACCATGCCAACCCGAGGACACCCAGGTGCCCTTTCTAATCTCACCTTCCTGAACCCGACCCATAGCCCTGCAGCTTGCAGCGCTTAAGGTGCAGATCCAGGTACTTTTTAAAAGAGGTCAGAGTTTCTGCCTCTACCACCAACTTGGGCAGCGAATTCCAGACACCCACTATCCTCTGTGTAAAAAAGTTCTTCCTCATGTCCCCCCTACACCTTCTGCCACTTATCTTGAATCTATGTCCCCTGGTTCTAGAATTCTCCACAAAAAGAAACAATTTTATCCTGTCCACTCTATCTATTCCCCTCATAATTTTGTATGCCTCAATCAAGTCACCTCTCAGCTTTCTTTGTTCTAAGGAAAATAACCCCAACCTATCCAATCTCTCCTCATAGCTACACTTTTCTAACCCTGGCAACATTCTTGTAAACCTCCTCTGCACTCTCTCCACAGCTATTACATCCTTCCTGTAATGTGGTGACCAGAATTGCACACAATACTCCAGTTGTGGCCTCACCAGTGTTTTATACAATTCTAACATTATATCCTTACTTATATATTCTATACCTCTGCCAATGAAGGAGAGCATTCCATATGCCTTCTTTACAACCTTATCTATTTGAACTGCTGCCTTCAGGGACCTGTGCACTTGTACGCCAAGATCTCTCACTTCATCTACACCTCTTAGTATATTCCCATTTATTGTGTAATCCCTGTAACTGTTTGACCTCCCTAAATGTATGGCCTCACACTTCTTTATGTTAAAATCTATCTGCTACTTTACCACCCACTCCACCAACCCATCTATATTGTTTTGGATGCGGATGAATAACACTGGCAAGTCCTTCAAAATTCCCTTTAAAATAATTTCCATTCTTACAATCTCATAAAACTGTCAATCAAACACAGGCAATCAACATACCATTGGAAAAAAAATCTATAATCCACTTAACATCACCTAATCCTATCCAAATAAATTACCAGGCATTGAAAAACCACATTAAAGAAAGATAAATCTATGACAAGCTCATAAAACTGTCAATGAAAAAAGCTAGAAGTCCCCTTTGCAGCTGTGTAAACAACATCCTGCAGGGCTGAATTCATTAGTGAGCCTTGGAGTGCAAGCGTTCATAATGAGGGCATTTGTGGACCCCTGTGGGCCACGCAGAACACGAGTGCTTTCCTGAGCCAAAGTGCCCCACTCAGTCCTGTATTAGCTCTCTCTTGTAGTGCCTGTAATGGCCTCCAACCTTCCTCCCCAGTATTAATTTTATGCAATTGGCTATTCCCTTGGGCCCCCAATTCCTTCACGCTCAAATTTGATTTTCAGTCTCATTTGCCGGTCCTGACATTACTCCCAATGGTTTTGGCTGGAAGGCCAACCTGCTTTATTCACTTAAGAACCAGGAGTTAAAATAGCCTGGGCCTCATGCTGAGCTCCCCACAGGGATTCCCTCTCACCCCACATCCCTGTCTGCCATGAGGTGGCCACCATTAAAATTGGTCCCACAAAGTTAAGAAGGTTAAGGGGTGACAATAGTATTTGCCTATGAAAGGTTATGTTCAAGATAAATGTGATAAGTAGTTTCCTCTGATAGAAAACATGGTAGCAAGAGGATACAAATGTAAGATAATGAAAAAGGAATCGAAGGGGAGGTTGGAAAAAAAATCTCTAGACAGAGTACAATTATAATGTGGCATTCTAAACCACAAACTTTTGAACCATTAATCATCAATTATTTTACAATGGAATAAATTAGCTGCTTGGAATACAGGCCGACTAAAGGATATGGGGAATGGGGTGAAGCTAAGCAGTTCACGTGCTGAAAAGAACCAGCAATGACTTAAAAAGCCAAATAGCCTGTTCCTTTACTGCAACATTCAATGATTAAACTCATGATTCAGTGATCCTAGAAGTTCAGCTCTGTGTTCATTACACTGCCCCATGCAGTCAAACTTGCTAAATTCTGCTGGTTAATTGCCCCAGTGATTTGATGGTGGAAGTCACAGCCATTACAATAACTGAACACATTTGAATATACAAACAAAATACAAGAATATTTAAATATCCTTGATGTAGTTATGCTGTCACAAGAAAATACGTTCTTGTTTATTGAAATTTCTATATGGGATCCAGTAAGAGCTCATTACAGAGCCTTTAAGTTCTACATGAGGGTTAGCATTCTACAGGATTCATACCAACACCGCTCAGAGAAAATTTTATGTTTTCAAATAAATTTTGAGGAGGATGATACTTTGGATTGTATCTCCACTTCTGTCTTGATGGTAATGATCCGTTACAGTAATTGCCTTGCAGGGCCTCACCCATTCAATTCATGTCTTTGTGTGTGTGTGTGTGTGTGTGTGTCTTTGTCTGAGTGTGTGTGATCGATTAATCAATGAGCTGAACATCATAATTTCCTTGCCCAGCAACCACATAGGAGTACTTCCAAAGAAAAGGATCACTGAGCAGCTAATAGCAGAAATCCTTGATATGTGGGATGAATAAGCAAGTACACATGTACTTACCCAGTATCCTTAGCTGATTGACCACTCCATGTAAGCTGAAGAACACCCACAGTGACTGAGTGGTGTCCACATAGACCAGCATCCCTATGTTTATTCCATTAACACGATGATGAAGCTCACCATTTGGCAGAATGGTGAAACTGAAAATATCACCACTGTTGGGCACTGAAAAACCTCTGTACACTACCCAATATTCCTTACGATCAAGCAGGAAGTCTGGATCCGCTGGGAGCTCATTTGTTCGCAGAGTGCTGGGGTCACATGATGTCACACCAAAGAGCAGAGCACCATAATATGGCAACCCTAAATGCCCCACCTCCACATACAGGGTCTCCCCAGTATGCAAAGGCCGATCAGAGAACACCAGGGTCCTAGTACTCTCCTGCCAGTTTGTGCATGCTCCCATTCTGTCCTGAGAAAGAGTGACATCGGGCCCACGTATATGGTGAAAGTGAAGGTCAGTGTCGAGAAAAGATGGCAGGCCTCGTGAACGAAGCCGTCTGTTGGTACAACAAGGTAAATTATGATTGTCTGCTGCAAGGTTTTGAACATCACCTAGATTTAGGTTTGTGATTTTTGCCACCACAACACTGTTCTCCAGTTCATTATTATTGAAGTTGGCATTGTCATGACTTGTTTGAGGAAGGCAACTGTTCAGTCGTGCTGTGTTGAGCCGGGCTGAAGTTATGGTTTCTGCAAACATGCTCTCTGCAATAGAAACAGAGGGAAATCATTACTGCTATTACATCTTTGATCAGAAAACATTTCTTTCCATAGATATTGTGATATCAAAGACATGTGCAATACTCAGAAATATTAAAAAAGGTGAATTTGACCACACCCCACTAACTCTAATCAGAACTATCAATTAAAACATACATATTTTAACTGTGTGGATCTGTTCCTCTACATTTTGTTTTGCTTGATTATTTTCCTGTTTCCCCTCACCTTGAATTTAGATACATGCTCGTCAATAACTGGTACCATAGCTCAGAATCTAATCACTGCATGGAAAAGGCTCTTTATGCGTTTTTCCTGTTTTGATGGTATTTTTCCAAATAGAAATTTCTCCTCCCTGTTTTAAAACTAGTGAGTAGGACTTGGAACAGCTGGGAGCCTGTACAAATTTGCAGAACAACAATTAGACACAGAATGTTGCTGCCTTCTGCGTACCTGCTTGCTCTCACACAGTTATATTATTTGCTTATGAAGGTGAACAATGAAATGGAAAATCAAGGAGTTTATGTTATACATGATTAGGAAACCAAATATACTATGGAGCTCCTTCAACTGATCCTCCCAATTCATAATATCGAAAAGCAAGCCCCACCAGCCCCTTCACCAGAATGACATTTTCAATTCCTACTTGTCATTACTACTCAGCTCTTACAGCAATGGTTAGTGTGGAAGCTCAGTGTACTTTATGGGCAGAATTCTTCAGTCGGCGAGTGGGGGTGGATCCCACTTGCTGACACGTAACATGATGCACGGTGATGTCGGGTGGGTGTCCCGACGTCACCATGCGTCATTTAGATTTTCAGTTTGGTGGGCGTGCAGCTGAGTCAGCTGCGTGCCCGCTGAGCTGTCAAAGGCCTATTAAGGCCATTTAAATTGTAATTAATTCAATTAGCTGAGCTGCCCATCCAACCTTAAGGTTGGCAGGCAGGCAAAGAGCCCAGGTGGCCTTCACATTTTTCGTGAAACCTCATCCACGGGCGGGATGAGGTTTCATGAAGCATTTTAAAAGTCAATAAAAATTTTAAAAATAATCCTTTCACGTCTCCCAGCTCATGTGACAGTTCACATGAGGGGACATGTTTTAAAAGTTTTTATTTCCCTTTATTTAAACTTACACATGTCAAGTCGATCTCTCTGAGGCACCTCTGTATGCATGTGCGAAAGAGCACAAGGAACGACTCAGGGAATCCCCCCACCTGACCCACACAGGGACCGCTCAGCACTTCAGGGCGAGCATCATGCCAATTAAGGCCTGCCCACATAAAATGGCGGCGTGTCTCTGATCGGGGGTGTCAACTGCGTTCGCGCCCGCCCCTGCCCAACCCCCCTAACGGGAGAAAATTCAGCCGTGTGTGCACTGGATAAAAGCTCATTTGTTAGAAGACCTTTAATAACTGACACAGAGAAGAATCTATTAATTAACCTAGTCTAAAATCAAAGACAAAGGTTAAAATCTGTGTTCAACACACTATGCCAGAACTAGATCTTCGAGACTGAGAAGAGAAGGGGACAGATATGAAGGAGTACAGACTGGGTTCAAAAATAAAGCAGTAGCATATATGACATGGGCGGTCATTTGCATTGTTTAGGTTGGAGGGGGAAGGAGAAAGTTGCATGATTTCTGTGTCCTGGATCTTGTTGGACAGTCCTTGGCCAAATCCCCGAAAATCAGCCAACAAAAAAGATGTGTGTTTTTACATTTGGGAAGTTTACTACAAGTGACACTAAACAAGCCATTAATTTGAATGGAAACTCGGCCCTACAATCATTCCAATGATTTTATAAGGTCCTTGCACTAAGCTTTATTCTCACACCCTTGGTTATTAAGGCTTTTCTTTGATTAGTGCTGCAGCCCATGTTACTGAGTTACCATCACTAATAGTCAATTGTTCTGAAAAGGCTTCTTAAGAACAATAATTGAACTACAAGTTTTTATGAGGACATAGTTATTAGTTTTACCATGACCATAATTTCAGCTGTCTGTGAAAGCTGATCTGACAGGCGTGGGCGGTTGTAAGATTATGGCACTTTTTAGAGTGCTTTTCACAGCTGTACTGAGTAAGAAATCCAAGCTTTGTTGCAGCAACCATACAGAATATATTACAACATGCTTGGTAGAATTGGAATTTGCAGCATCAGTTGAGCTTCCTGTATCAAGTTATCTGCCCAAATTGAGCTGAATTGATGAGTACGCCAACAACTTGCTTCATAGGCAGGCTTTTAGTCATTTAGCATACATGGGCCATCACTATTGTTCATATATTGAATGACTTAGACTAAAATGTCATATGAAGCATTTCTAGCAGGGACTAAATCCATATGGATTAATCTCAATTCCTCATCTATTTCTGCTAACTAGAAGCATCGGCGGCTAAATTCGATAGCTCCTGAAAACGGGCGAAGGAATCACCATGCACAAACCTGCGTATGTTTAATGTGATGCAGGCAGCATGCCAACTTTGTACTGCCTGCTGATGAACACAATTGCAGTGAGCAGACAGCTGCTGGCCTCAGCAGAGCCCCAAAATGCTGAGAGGCTAGCATGAGTTAAAGCTAGCCTGCACTACTTAAAAGCTTGAACCTCATAGAGGGGAGCCGCACTGGGGATGGACCAGGTGCTGGAAGCCATTCTACAATTGATTCTGACCTGACACAACATGGGACAGAACAGGCTCCAAGGTTTTCAGACTGGAAGCCTTGGTGAAGGTGGTGAAAAGGTACATAGAGGTCCTGTATCTACAGGGGGAATAGGGTGACCTTCCAGCCACACAACCAAAAGTCAGTAAAGAGTGGATTGCCACATAGGTCAATGTTATGTAGGTCAAAGTCCAGCCCCGAGGATCTGGAAGTAGAGACACAAGAAGTTTGATGACCTCACACAAGTATTCAAGGTCAGAGAATGTATCTTCAAATGTCATGTAGTATCAACTGCACCATGAGACTCAGCCTCTGCTCAATTCACCACACCCCCATCAATCACCTCCCAACGATCTCTATCAATCAGTATTCATATGTTCTAATGCAGCCTCACATAATTAGCACTGTTGCCAACCTCACACCCACAGTTTGAACATGTTGCTAGCTATTCAACCTCGACAGCCATATCACCCAAATGGATTGCACAAAACTCATTGGCACACTTCTCTCTTTCCTGCAGGGCATGGGTCCACACAACTGAAGGCAGTAGGAGCTAACTGGAGGGAGGCAGGCATGCCTGCATAAACTGATGCCCATGGGGGAGAAGGTGCTAGCCATTAACTGAGGCACCCATCGCTAAGACCATGACCCGCAGAGATGCTTTAGCCATACAGGTTGACTCTGTCCTCATATCCAACTCTTCTGCTCACATTCTGCCTCTCTGTCATTCTACACACGCTTATGATTTGTAAGCTGCAGATGGTGTGAGCATCCAACTACTGCACTACCCCACCCTTACCCTTGTGCTTTTCTCTTTTCAGATGCCCAAGAAATGCAACCTGGTGTGGCAGTGCAGGACAAAGTGACAAGAGAGAGTGATGATGCAGATGCACCAACACTTGATTTCATGCTCACAGCCAAAAACTCAGTTATTGATATTGGCTGTAATTTAGAGAATAGTATAGGAGGTGGGATCTGCATGTGGTGAGTCAGTGGACATGAGTCGCCTGCAATCAGAGCAAGAGGCAAGACTAGCAGAGGTGCCAGATCCCTGGAGGGCAAGGTCACACAGAGGGTCTGCTGCACAGGATTCAGATGAGCTCTTTGATAGTACAGCCTACAGAAGAATACTGATGGATATGCACAGAAAGGCCCTTCCAGCATGAAAGTGGTGGCCAACTACATTCGCACACCTGTGGACTTAAACATGATGCAGTGTCTAATGGCCAGCGTCTCAGCTAGCATTGCAACAGAAGCAGCTTCCAACAGAAGCTCAAACTAAATTCAAGCCAGGTCAGCTTGCTGCGTTGCAAGCTCAAGCTATTGCCATCACGGCTGCAGGTTCAAGTGTGTATAAGGACTTGCATGGTTTCACAGCTGTCCCGCAATATGTCCTCCAACAAATTATTAGGATTGCTGAAACACCAGTCCAAGAGGGAGGCAGTGGCTCTTTGGAGCATGAACCTGCTGTCCTCTCTCAGGGAGGAAGACAACATTCATCCTCCAATGCCTGCCAACTGTCAGTGCCCCTGCTGCTAATTGTCAGGCAGCCAATCCAGACTTCTGCCCCTGCTGAGATCGTGCACCCAAAGTGAGACCTTCTAGGCTGAGAGCTACTTGGAATTGTCCTCCAAGGATGTCTGCAGTCTCCTCCACTGAAAGTCAGCAGTATTCTATCAGTCACACTGCAAACACTGGGTAACTGCATGGAGCATTGGGACACCGAATGCTCAGAAGTGACTAGTTGACATTTGTAAGAAATGTGCAATGGTTTGGTTTATAAATTTGGCTTGGAATGGTTAATTTGTGCTGACTTTATTTTTGCATTGTGGCCAAGCAAACACAATGATGGTCAATAATAGATGGAAGGGAAAGCGTGAGACTGTTGGTGAATGGGGAGCTGGGGTACAGTTACTGGTGCCACACACACACATGAATTTTCCACAGACAGCCTGGGCAGAAAGGATTGTCTAGGTTGCCTCCTCCCTCCTTCTTCCCTCTCCTCCTCTTTATGCTTCTTCTCTTGAGTATTTCGCCATGTAACTGGTAGCAAGGGCTGCCCTCATGATGGTGAGGCTGTATTGCATGCAGCAGATTGTGATGAAGCTTGACACCCCCTCTGCCAAGTATGGCAAGGTTTCTCCAATGTGCTCCAGGCAACAGAAATAATGTTTCAGCAAGCAAATGGTCTGCTCTGTCACATTTTGTGTGGCAGCATGGCTTTCATTGTATACAAACTACATGTGTGGTTTGTCACCCAGTAACCACCCTTTGGTTTGCTGTGGTGGCCCAAATGCAGCTGGTACAGTGGGCTGCTGAAGAATGAAGGCACCATAACCACTGCCAGGATACCAGGCAACGACCTGCATGGCTCTTTGCCTATGATCACATGCCTGCTGGATTGAGGGATTGGAATCCCAGTAGCTTGTCGTATAGGACAGAGTTGACGTGGAGCTCCTGCAAAGCGCCGTCTCTGTGTAATCAATCAGATCCTGCATCATGGGAAATGTAAGAAAATAAGAAGTAAGAGTAGGAGTAGGCTCTACTGCCCCTCGATCCTGTTCCACCATTCAACAAGGGCATCAATCTTCAGCCTCAATTCCACTTTCCTGCTCACTCCTATTCCTTGATTCCCCGAGGAACCAAAAATCTGTCTACCTCAGCCATAAATATATTCAACAACTAAATATCCACAGCACTCTGGGATAGAGAATTACAAAGATTCACAACCTTCTGAATGAAGAAATTTCTCCTTATCTCAGTCCTACATGAGCATTCCTTAATCCCAAGGCTGGTTCTAGATTCTCCTGCTAAGGGAAACAACCTCTCAGCATCTACACTGTCAATCGTTCTCAGAATCTTACATCTTTCAATGAGATCACCTCTCACTTTTCTGAGTGCCGTAGCATATAGGCCCATTCTACTCAATCTCTTCGCATAGATCAACCCTCTCATCCCAGGAATCAATCTAGTGAAATTTCATTGCATCCTCTCTAAAGGAAGTGTGCCTATCCTTCCTTAGATATGAAAACCAAAATTGTCCAGAGTACTCCAGGTGTGATCTTAACAGAGGCCTGTATAATTGCAGAAAAACTTCCTTACTCTTGTACTCAAACCCTCTTTCAATAAAGCTCAGTGTATGATCCTGTACCTGCATGTTAGTTTTTTGTGTTTCATTTACAAGGACACCCAAATCCCTCTCGACAGCAATATTTAATAGATTCTCACACTTTAAAAAGAATTGCTTTTCCATTTCTACCAAAGTAAATAACCTCACATTTTCCCACATTATACTCCATCTGCTACCTTCTTGCCCACTCAGTTAACCTGGCTTTATCCTTCGTAAACTACTCATGTCCTCCTCACAGCTTACTTTCTCACCTAGCTTTATTTCATCAGCAAACCTGGATACATTACACTTGGTTCCTTCATCTAAATCATTGATATAAATTGTAAATAGCTGAGGCACCAGCACTTATCCTTCCAGCACCACATTATTCACAATCTGCTGATCTGAAAATGACTAATATATTCTTTTGGTTTCTTGTTCTTTAGGGAAGGAAATCTGTCATCCTTTTTTGGTCTGACCTACATGTGACTCCAGACCTACAGCAATATAGTTGACACTTAACTGCTCTCTGAAATGGCTGAGCAGGCCACTCAGTTCAAAGGCACTTAGTGATGGGCAACAAATACTGGCCTTGGCAATAACACCCAATTGCCATGAAAGAATAAAAAAAAAATCCTCTGTCCATGGTAATATTTTAACCTCAATAGCATGAGTCCTTATTTTATGCAACAGCCTTATTGGCCTTTTACAAATTTAAATATACCACATCCGCTGGTTCCTGGTATGCTGCTACTTACATCCTCAAAAAAGTACTAGTAGATTTGTCAAACATGATTTCCTTTTGATAAACCTATACTGAATCTGTCTAACTATATTATGATTTTTTAAGTGTACTGTTACCCCTTACTAATAGATTCCAGCATTTTACTGAATACTGATTCCGGGCCACCTGGCCTGTAGTTCCCCATTTTCTCTCCCTATTTTCTTGAATAGTGTAGCTACATTTACTACCTTCCAATTCACTGGGATCATTCCAGAATCCATGGGATATTGGAAGCTCACAAACTGCAATCCAGCAAAGCCACATGCTTACTCTGCCTGCTTCTCTCTGGACATGCAGTTAACTCAGTGTCTTCTCTTACACAATTATGAATGGCAAACTGCAAAATGTTGCAAATATCTCCAGCTCCAGCCTGGCAGGAGTCAAATGCATAAAAGTTAATTGTCAGCGTCACAACCACTGAGGTCCTTTCCCTGCTCTGAGGTTTCAGTGTGGCTGTTGCAGGTGGTGGATTTCAGTTAGGACACCTTTACTGAAACATGAACAAATTTTTATTTGCTGAGATTCAGGTTGGGGAAGGGCTCCCTTAACATCCTGGGAGGATATGGCCTCCCGAATAGAGCCCTGCTCCACCTCACTTTCCAGCACCTTGTCCTGCTTTGCGTGCCTTTTGCCCATTCTCCAAGTTATGTCGTATTCCACGTGGGAATGCCTACTAGTGCACCCATATATATGAACATATATACAAACGAACAAATGGATTAGGAGCAGGAGTAGGCCATTTGACCCTTTGAGCATACTCTACCATTTAATAAAATCATGGTGATCTGATTGTGGCCTCTACTTTCCTGCCCACCCCCGTAGACCCTTTGATTCCCTTGTCAGTCAAGAATCTATCTAACTCAGCTTCAAAAATGTTCAATGACACAGCCTCTACTGCTCTCTGGGAAAGAGAATTCCATAGACTAATGACACGTTGAGAGAAAAACATTCTCCTCATCTCCATCTTAAATAGGAGACCCCTTATTTTTAAACTGTATCTCCTTGTTCTAGTCTCCCCTGTAAAGGGAAACATCCTTCCCGCATCCAACTGACAAGTGCCCTCACAATCTTGTATTGTTCAATAAGGTTGTCTCTCATTCTCTAAACTCCAGTGGATATAGGTCCAACCTTTCCAACCTTTCCTCATAAGACAACCCCCTTCCATCCTAGGAATCAGTCAAGTGAACTTCCTCTGCACTGCTTCTAATGCAATTATATCCTTTCTAAAATAAGGAGACCAAAACTGCACACTGTCCTCCAGATGTGGTCGCTCTGTAGAATTGTATCAAAACTTCCTTAATTTTATATTCCATTCCCCTTGCAATAAACAACAACATTCCATTTGCCTACCTAATCACTTGCCCATTGTTTATGTGGTTTTGTTTTAAAATGGATAGTCACTGATGTATTCAGCTACGAGTGGAAAGCCCCTTCCATTAAAAAATTAAAAAGTCACAAATACAACAATTAATGGTCAACTTAATTTGTCCCTCAGGAGAGGACATGCTGATGTCCGGACATGCAAATACATTGGGAATGATGTGCTATTTTGATTCCAGATGTTTCCTCCACAACATGAAGTGGGAAAAGGGAGGAACTTTTTCCTGTATTTTCCTCAACTGCAAATCAGTTTTCTTTCCTCTTATTTTGAACAGTGCAAAATATGTATTAGCCATATGGATTTGTTGAGTTTTTTTTTGCATTGAATAAAACAACCTTCCCCTCTAACCTTTATTGTGGCAGACCATGTTTTATTTAAGAATCAAATTGCATTATGTTAACAGATAATCTTTGTGACACACGCATTGCCATGCTAGACACAGTTAGAGGCAGGGCCATCTACAGCATTATCAAACTGCCATCAACCACTGCATTTTAAAATGATCTGAGAAGATTCATTAATTCATTTAAACACAGGTCTTCTGACATTTCAACAGAGGCAGGATCGTTTCAACTGTAGATCCTGTTTCTCACATGGCAACGAATAGTGAATAGAATGGAATGTGAGCAGCATTGAGTGGTTCTTGTGGGATACAAGACAGTCTGCAGTTTCTGAATCTAATCACTGATCAGGCCTGAATGAGTGCTTTTGGGGAGTTTACCAGGTTAAGGATACTATGATTAAAGCACAAAGATTACAGGCTGTACTAGCCAATTAACCATCTATCTGGCCCTCGTGCATTTTCCTACATTTAGTTATGTATTCCTACATTTAGTTATGTAACTACTCATCCAGAATATCCTTCAATTAAACTAGGGATTCCAACCACAAATCAGTGATCTACATGTGTTTCTACTCTGTATTTGCCAGTGATTTGCTTATATATAGAGACATTATCTGTATTCACTTTGTTATCCCATAGAGGTTATTTAGTTCTTAATTTATGTAACAGAGAGGATTTACCTTCTGGTCTAATATCCTGTGGCAAATGAGGGTAGTAGTTACATGAAATTAGAACCATATCTAAACTGTACACTTGAAAATAGGAACAATTTAAAATGAAACAGACTCTTCTTGAAACGTTGTTACAAGAGTGGTGTTTCATGAAGTGACCTTAGAGGATGTTCCAATATCCAAAATGACCCCTAGTTTCTAGGCATATCATTCTTATGGTTACTACTCTTGGTATTTAAATACTGAAATCATTTCATCTATAGTTTGCAACATGTACATAGGTTTAAAAGGGGTTCTGCACTGAGCTGTAAAGTGTCTGGTATGGGGCTGGCAGTTCGGTGAGTAGGTGCCCATTTAGATGCTTATGTTCTCTAAAATTGCAACTGCAGGTGAGAAGGTGAAATCAAGCAAGTTTTTAGGGTGAAGAAAAACTAGCCACTGCAGTTAAGCTTTTCTAATACATAACTTTTCACATCTTTCATAAAATGTCGCAAAAATAATTACCATTTGTTGCTAGCTAACAAAGGATATTTTCAGACAGCAATTATAAAAGTGATGTCAGTTGCTGTGATTATCTGATTACACTTGACATACGTTTTACGCTTGGCAATAAATACTTTGGCAATTTATTTGAATGTGAAATCAATATTTTGAGAAATGCTTAGTTCTTTTGATATATTCCTTCACTATAAATTGAATTCAGCTTGAGTTTAGCACAAAGAGTGCCTTCAGCAATAGCCCCAGCTGCTGTTTTTTTTTAGCAGGCCCCACCCCTTCCATCATTGTACCTCACACATTATCCATTAAGCAAATTTTCTGGGTGAAAACTGATAAATTTAGAATATCCATGAAAAGGAGAGTGATTTCTGATTGAAAGCATGCAGATTTGAGCAGCAGCATTCTAGTTGTGGCAGTAGAATTCTGAATGACAACTTACTCCACAGAAATGTCATTAGCTGGCATACAAATTGGGACTATGCTGTTAAGTGACCTTCAATTATCAATCTAAACAAGATCACTTAAATATAAGGGCACAGTGACCAGAAGGCAATGTTGGTTGACAATCTGCCCTTTGAATCTGGTCCACCTCAGCTTTGAAGAGGCAGAGACACATGGGCAAAATTTTTAGCTCGGCAGGCAGGTGCGCACCCAATCTGCTTGAGCGTAAAATGATATTTCGGTCAGCGGGCGCACGCCAGAGTTGGCAGCGCACCCGCCAACAATTAAAAGGCCTGTTAAGCCCATTACAAGGTTAGTAACTTAAATTTTTCACTGCCTGTCCAAGCTTACGGTTGGCGGGTAGGCAAAAACGCCAAACGGCCTTTGCACTTTTTATGAAACCTCATCCACGGGCAGCATGAGGTTTCCTAAAGCAAATAAAAATAAAATAGAAGTTTAAAATTTAATTAATAACATGTCCCTGCTCATGTGACAGAGGGGACATATTTTATTACATCTTTCAATTTTTTTTTTGAAAATTCTTCATCTCCCTGAGACAGCTCTGTGCCTCAGGGACATTTGCAAGTGAGCACTCGTGTGCATGCACAAAATTCATATTCGCCCTGCACGCCCTCCTCCCCTCACCCACAGAGGCAGCGCTGAGCATTGAGCGCTGCCGCTCGCATTTTATACTGGGCGGGCCTTAACTGGCCCGCCAGCGTGAAATCGTCTTCCGGCCTTGATTGCGGGCGGCAGTCGGCTTCCCAATCACCCCCGCCCACCCGGCTGAGCCCACCCGACAAGGGTTAAATTCTGCCCATGGACACATGCCAAATATTAGGATTTCATCCATTTGCCAATTTAACGGTTCACAAGAAGAGTCAGCTTTTTCACCGGGGTTAAAGATACCAGCATCAACAATTTAGACTTCTTGGAGAGTGGGACTGAGGCATGGATACTTCAATATGTCGCTCCAATGACACAGCCAAAAAGAAGCAACCTGGAACAACAGTGACAACAAAGACCTGTTCTGGAGCTGTCCAGTCCTGGAAAACCAGGTAAAAGACACAATTTCCAGAGTATCTTGGCTCCAGAGTACCCATCACAAGAACATCTGATTGTGCCTTCAACTCCACCTCTCTCACTTGCCAGCCATAACCCTTTACTCTCTTATCAATCAAGAATCTATCTAACACAGCCTTGAATATATTCATTGACCAGCCTCCATTCTCTCTGGGGAAGAGAATTCCACAGACTAACGACCCTCTGCAAGAAAAAAATTCTCCTCATCTGAGTCTTAGATGGGAGACCTCTAAATTTTAAACTGTGTCTCCTAGTTTCCACTCTTCTACAAGTGAAAGCATCCTCTCAGCATCCACCCTGTCAAGTTTCCCCCAGGATCTTATATGTTTCAATATCACTTCTCATTCTTATAAACTCTAATGGATATAACCGCAACCTGCTCAGCTTTTCCTCATAAGCTAACCCTTTCATTCCAGGAATCAGGTGAGGGAACCTTCTGTGAACAGTTTCCACTACTCCCAAACAGTCAGAGAGAAATAGAAGAGCGGATATGTAGGCAAATTTCAGAGAAGTGTAAAAATAATAGGACAGTAATAATGGGGGATTTCAACTTCCCCAACATTAACTGGGTTAGTCATAGTGTGATAGGTTTAGAGGGAGCGGAATTCTTAAAATGCATCCAGGAGAGCTTTTTAAGCCAGTATGGAGAAGGTCCTACAAGAGAGGGGGCAGTCCTGGACTTAATTTTAGGGAATGAAGTTGGGCAAGTGGTAGAGGTATCAGTGGGGGCGCATTTTGCAGATAGGGATCATAACTCCGTTAGATTCAAGGTTGTTATGCAAAAGGACAAGGATGGGCCAGAAATCAGAGTTCTAAATTGGGGGAAGGCTGATTTTAATAAGATCAGATATGATTTGGCCAGAATGAACTGGGAGCAGCCACTGTGTCACAGCAGTGGGACTCATTCAAGAAGGAAATAGGGAGAGTACAAGGCCAACATATTCCAGTAAAGATAAAGGATGGGACCAACAAATCCAGGGAACCCTAGATGTCAAGGGATAAACAGGATTGGATAAAGAGAAAAAGGGAGGCTTATGGCAGATACTGAGGGCTCAAAACATCAGAAGCCCTAGAGGAGTATAGAATGTGTAGGGGGGAACGTAAAAAGGAAATTAGGAGAGCAAAATAGGGGCATGAAAAGAGATTGGCAGGTAAAATAAAGGAAAATCCGAAGTTATTTTACAAGTACGTTAAGAGTGAGAGGATAACTAGGGAAAGAGTAGCGCCCATTAAGGACTGTAATGGTAATTTGTGTGTGGAGCCGGAAGACGTAGGTAGGGTTCTAAATGAATAAATTGTGTCAGCATTCACAAGTGAGAGGGACGACGTGGGTATGGAAATCCGGCAGAAGGACTGTGATATAATTGAAGAAATTAGCATAGAAAGGGAGGAGGTTCTAAGTGGTCTGGCAGGCTTAAAATTGATAAATCTCCAGGCCCAGATGAAATGTATCCCAGGCTGTTGAGCGACGCAAGGGAGGAGATAGCAGGGGCGTTGGCAATAATTTTCAATACCTCTCTGGCCGCAGGAGAGGTACCAGAGGACTGGAGGGCAGCCAATGTGGTACTGTTATTCAAGAAGGGAGGAAGGGATAAACCAAGGAACCACAGGCCAGTCAGTCTAACCTCAGTGGTGGGGAAACTATTGGAAGCAATTCTGAGGGACAGAATTAATCTACACTTGGAGAGGCAGGGATTAATTAAGGACAGTCAGTATGGTTTTGTTAAGGGGACATCATGTCTGACCAATTTGATTGAATTTTTCGAAGAGGTGACCGGGTGTGTGGATAAGGGCAATGCATTTGACGTAGTCTACTTGGACTTCAGCAAGGCTTTTGATAAGGTCCCGCATGGGAGACTGACAATGAAGGTAAGAGCCCATGGGATCCAAGGCAATTTGGCAAATTGGATCCAGAATTGGCTGAGTGGCAGGAAGCAGAAGGTGATGGTCGAGGGTTGTTTTTGTGGCTAGATGCCTGTGTCCACTGGGGTTCCACAGGAATTGGTGTTGGGTTCCTTGCTGTTTGTGGTATATGTAAATGATTTAGATTTGAATGTAGGAGGGTTGATCAATAAGTTAACGGATGACACGAAAATTGGTGGAGTAGTAAATAGTGAGGAGGATTGCCTTAGATTACAGGAGAATATAGATGGGCTGGTCAGATGGGCTGATCGGTGGCAAATGGAATTTAATCTGGATAAGTGTGAGGTGATGCACTTGGATAGGACATACAAATCACGGGAATACACGACGAATGGTAGGACCCTGGAAAGTACCAAGGATCAGAGGGACCTTGGTGTACATGTCCACTGGTCCCTTAAAATAGCGGGACAGGTAGATAATGTGGCTAAGAAAGCATATGGGATACTTGCCTTTATTAGCTGAGGCATAGAATATAACAGCGCGGGGGGGGGGGGGGGGGGGGGGGGGGCGGGGGTATGCTGGAACTGTATAAAACGCTGGTTAGGCCACAGCTAGAGTATTGCGGGCAGTTCAGGATTCCGCATTATAGGAAGGATGTGATTGCACGAGAGAGAGTGCAGAGGAGATTTACCAGGATGTTGGCTGGGCTGGAGAGTTTTAGTTGTGAGGAGAGATTGGATAGACTGGGGTTATTTTCCCTGGAGCAGAGGAGGAGGGAAATGATTGAGGTGTATAAAATTACGAGGGGCATAGATAGGGTAGACAGGAAGGAACTTTTCCCCTTGGTTGCATAGATTTAAGGTAAGGGGCAGAAGGTTTAGAGGGTATGTGAGGAAGAATTTTTTCACCCAGAGGGTGGTGGGAATCTGGAACTCACTGCCTGAAAGGGTGGTAGAAGCAGATACCCTCAAAACATTTAAGAAGTATTTGGTTGTGCACTTGCGATGCCATGGCATACAAGGCTATGGGCCTAGTGGTGGAAAGTGGGATTAGGATAGTTAGGCACTTGTTTGACCGATGCAGACTCAGTGGACCAAAGGGCGTTTTTCTGTGCTGTAGACCTCAATGACTCTATGCAATTATATCCTTTCTTAAGTAAGGAGACCAAAACTGTACATAGTACTCCAGATGTGGTCTCACCAATGCCCCGTACAAGTGTAGCAACACTTATCTACTTTAATACTCACTTCCCTTTGCAAATAAATCACAACATTCCATTTGCCTACCTAATCACTTGTTGTACTTGCATGCTAACTATTTGTGATTCATGTACCAGGACACCAGATCCCTCTGCACCTCAGAGTTCCGCAGACTCTCTCAATTTAAATAATAACTGTTTTTCTGTTCTTCCTGCCAAAGTGGACACGTTCTCATTTTCCCACATTATATTCCAGCTGCCAGATTTTTGCCCACTCATGTAACCTACCTAAACTCCTTTGTAGACTCTATATGTTCTCATGACAAATTACTTCCCTACCTATCTTTGTGACATCAGCAAATTTAGCTATCATACATTCGGTCCCTTCATCCGAGTTTTTAAAATAGATTGTAAATAGTTGAGACCCCAGCACTGATCCTTGTGGCACTCCATGAGTAACAGTATGCCACATCAAAAGTGACCCATTTATCCGTGCTCTCTGCTTCCTGTTAGCTAACAAATTCTCTATCCATGCTAACATGTTACTATCTACACCATGAGCTCTTAATTTGTAAAGTAAACTTTGACGTGGCACCTTATCGAATGCCTCTCGGAAATCTGAATACATCACATCCTCAGATTTCTGCTTTAACCACCTTGCTTGTTATTTCCTCAAAGAGCTCTAATAAATAAGTCAAACATGATTTCCCTTTCACAAAACCATGTTGACTCTGTCTGATTGTATTATGATTTTCTAAATGTCCTGTTAATGCTTCTTTATTAATGGATTCTAGCATTTTCCCTAATGCAGATGTTAGTCTAGGTGGCCTATAGTTTTCTGTTTTCTGCCTCCCTCCTTTCTTGAATAGAAGTGTCACATTTGCAATTTTCCAATCCGCTGGGTCTGTTCCAGTATCGAGGAATTTTGGAAGATCACAACAAATGCACCTAACCTTTCCGCCAACTCCGGCATGATGCCACTACCAAACACATCTTCCCTTCACCCCCCTCGGCTGCTTTCCACAGGGATTGTTCCCTCCGGGACAGCCTGGTCCACTCCCCCATCACCCCCTACACCTCAACTCCCTCCCACGGCACCTTCCCATGCAACCGCAGAAGGTGCAACACCTGCCCCTTTATTTCCCCCCTCCTCACCGTCCAAGGGCTCAAACACTCCTTTCAAGTGAAGCAGCATTTCACTTGCACTTCCCTCAATTTAGTCTAATGATTCGCTGCTCCCAATGCAGTCTCCTCTACATTGGGGAGATCAAACGCAGACTGGGTGACCGCTTTGCGGAACACCTTCAGTCTGTCCGCAAGCATGACCCAGACCTCCCTGTTGCTTGCCATTTCAACACTCCACCCTGCTCTCATGCCCACATGTCCGTCCTTGGCCTGCTGCATTGTTCCAGTGAAGCTCAATGCAAACTGAAGGAACAGCACTTCATCTTCTGACTAGGCACTTTATTTTTTTACAACTACATATTTTTCTTTTCCTTCCTATTTTTAAATTTATTTCGATCTATTGTTTCATCTCCACCTTTTAGCCCATTTCGATCCCTTTCCCTCACCTCGCCTGCACAAGGACCATCTGCCACTAGCTTGCTTCCCTTAATGTCCCCATTAGCATATCCATTAGATAATATCACCACCATCAACACCCCTTTGTCCTTTTGTCTATGACATCTTTGGTCTCTTCTTGGCCTCCACCTATCACTGGCTCCCTATCAAGCTCTCTTGCTCCACCCCTTCTACCAGCTTATATTTCATCTCATTTCTTTATGTCTTTGTTCTGATGAAGAGTCATACGGACTCGAAACGTCAACTGCATCCCTCTCTGCAGATGCTGTCAGACCTGCTAACTTTCTTCAGGTATTTTTGTTTTTGTTCATGTCTGTAGCCACTTTTTTTAAGACCCTAGGATGCAGGCCATCAGGTTCAGGGGCAGGGACGGATTTACAATAAAACACACTGTGCTGTGGTATGGGGCCCCCAAACGACAGAGGGGCCCCAAATTGATGAGTGAGTGCTGAACTGTTGGAAGTGCCGCCATTCAGCTGAGACATTAAACTGTCTGCTCAGCTGTGTACAACATATCTCCTGGCAGTTTCCCCCCTCTCAAGACACTAAAACAAATCATTATGCATTTTTCAAGCTTGATTGGTTAGAACAAAGGGGAGGGAGAGGAAGAGTGGGATGGGGGAAGGAAGATTCGGGATAAGCAGCCGCTGCGTGCTTCAAGCAAGGTGGATGGATGGCTGAGATATGAGAGATGGGAGTCACTCTCTCGTGATATCCGTGTAATAATGCCATCTCTTGCGGCTTTTAGAATTGCCCTTCTGTGCTTGCTTGGTTATAGTGTGCGGGCTGCATTCGCCAAAGCACTGCAGGTTTCAGTCGTGTAGGGGGAGTACAATGAATACAACAGGGTTCCAGGGAGAGGGATGGTGACACAGTTCCAGCTTTCAGAGGCATTGCTGGGCGGTTAGTTTTCAACAGAGGTTATAAAATGAGAGGGGCGGGGGAGAGAGAGAAATGACCTGGATGCACAGCACATTCATTTTACTGCATAATAACCCCTCTCATTGTAGGCAGTACAGCAGCAGGAAAAAAAAAGCTTGAATATTGCAATAACTGACTGGGGATATGAGTTGAACTGGACAATGACTGGGGGAGGACAGAGAGGGGATGGAGCAAGAGGCAATGGGGATGCCATTCCATTGCAGTGCTATTCATTTAGAGGGAGCTGGGCGGAAAAGGGTGTGGTTTTGATATTTTCTTGAAGCTTCAGGCCTTATTGTCATATGTTAATGGGGGTTCAGGCTGGCACTGTTTGCTGGAAGAGCAGGGGATTTTTCCCTGCTGTCCTGCTATCCATCCTCCAGTGTCACAAAATCTGATATGGTTCATGTGTTGTTTGTGGGAGCTTCCTATGTGCAACAGTGACTGCAACTCAACAGTACTTTATTGGCTGTACTGTCATTGTTCAAGACCATCAGATGTCTCAAAGTGTTATTACATTTCAGTCTTTCTTTTAAAATCTCCAGCATAAAGATGGGGAGAGAGATCAAAAGAGTCACAGGTTAAATTGACCTGGAGACTGCTAGTCAGGAAACCACATGATGACCCCCTCCTGCCCACTCCACCTAACGTACTTCGACAATTCTATTACCTACTTCATATATTGGTGCATTTTAAAGGGAAATAAATAAGCTGTGAGGTGAGGTCGGGTATAAATTAATTGTTTTATAAGATTGAGCTTAACCATGGACTTTAATTTCTATCCTGCATATTTACCCGATTCAAAACATCATACATTGCTGATAATCATCAGATGGTTTAGATTATAGTAATCATTGCTGTGACTTGTTTCAATCTGAGAAATTGGCAACAAATTGAACAACATGAAACGAGCTGAAGAGTCAATACCAAGATAAAACAAACAGTGCGGAATCAGCGATGCCAGAAGGATCATCGCCTTTGTTTCTCTCTCCACAGAAACTGCTTCATCTGCTGAGTATTTGCAGCATTTTTGTTGATACTTGAGATATTTAACCTAGATAGATCAGTTCTCAATCTACAGAAATTGGTCCCTTCCAATTAAATGATTTTATTTCTCAAGATGGCACTGTTCCTGTTCCGCAGCCAGTCGAAAGCTCATGGTCAGGATCTTTAGGTCGGCAAGCGGGGGTGGGGGGGAGCACTTGCCAATGTGTAAAATGACGTGGGATGATGTCACTCTGTGTTATTTCAATTTCAGGTCGGCAGGGGTGCAGCTGAATCAGCTATGCACCCACCGACCTGTCAATGGCCAATTGAGGCTATTTAAAATATATTGTTATAATTAATGGACCTGCCCATCCAACCTTAACCCTGGCGGGCTTCAGAAAAAGCATGAAACCTCATCCACGGGCGGGATGAGGTTTCATGAGGGTTTTAAAAAATTTAATAAAGGTTAGATTTAAAATGATGGACATGTCCCAACTCACGTGACAATGTCACATGAGCGGACATGGCAGGGAAATTTTGTTTGTGCGCCTTTACAATTTTTATATTTGGCAGTGATCTCCTTGAGGCAGCACTTAGCCTCAGGGAGATGAGAATGCTCTTTCATGCGTATGCGTGAAAGAGCTCACTCATGGCTGAGGGAATTCCGCCCCCCCCCACCCGCATAGGGAGCGCATAGATCTTCCTGGTGGACGTCATGCTGGGCGGGCCTTAATTGGCCTGTCCACGCAAAATGGCGGCGCACCCCCCAATTGGGGGTGCCAATCGGAGGCGCGCCTGCACATGTCTGCTCCTGCACTTCCCCCCCACAACGGGGGGGAAAATTCTTATACATGTTTTTCAAAACTTGAGCTGCTCAACAGAAGTCCCTCAAGGTTTGATTTGAACTCACAACCTCAGCATTACACATGCCTCAATCCTGCCATTAATGTACCATGTGCTAACCGATTGCGCCACAGGAGCAAAGCAATGCTTACTTGCATACACGTTTTAAATTGTATCTTCTCATTAGAGGCACTAAAGTTTTCGATTGAGTGGTGAGAACTAAAGTGCACAGAAGTAGTTACGTGACTGTGAAAAGCCGGTGAAATAGCCGGTGGCCCGTGGTTTTAGGTTGTGTTCGCAGTGGCGGCGTGGGAGGGGTGGGGAGGGCCCAGAAATGAAGCTGAGCACAGGGCCCCACTAACTGTAAGCCCGCTCCTGTCCAGGATGCTTGTTGGTCTTTAATTCTAATAGCTTTCCCAATGCTTTTTCCCCAGTGCTTGTCATTGTTTTAAGTTCTTCCCTCCCTTTTATCTTGATTTTCAAGTATTTTTGTGTTTCTACAGTGAAGACAGCCAAATGCCTGGATTTTCGGAGTTGTGCAGACTCCATGCCTTACCCAGAATGACACAGGGACCCTGGATCCAGAAATCCTGCCCCCATTTCCACAGGAATTTTGCTGGTGGTGGGGAGGGTGTAAAGGGGGCAGGATGTGATTCACACATGGGGGAAAAGTCAGGATGGTGGGTGGCTTGGAAGGGAACTTCCAGGAGGTGGTGTTCCCATCTATCTGCTGCCCTTGTCTTTCCAGATGGTAGTGGTCGTGGGTTTGGAAGGTGCTGTCTAAGGAGCCTTGGTGAGTACCTGCAGTGTATCTTGTAGGTGGTACACAATGCTGCTACCTTGCGTCGGTGGTGGAGGAAGTGAATGTTTGTGGATGGGGTACCAATCAAGCTGGCTGCTTTAACCTGGGTGGTGTCAAGCTTCCTGAGTGTTGTTGAAGCCGCACTCATCCAGGCAAGTGGGGAGTATTCCATCACACTCCTGATTTGTGCCTTGTAGATGGTGGACAGGCTTTGAGGAGTCAGGAGGTGAGTTACTTGCCGCAGGATTCCTAGCCTCTGACCTGCTCTTGTAGCCACAGTATTTATATGGCTAAAAATAAAATGTCTAGTTTGATGCCTATGAGATGAGACACAATATGATTTCAAGATCTTTACACTGCCTCTGCACAAATGCTTAACCAGAAGCCTCAAATTTTGACCAGTTGTTACTGATTTTTTTTCCCCAAAATCATGTCTAATCAGATGGTTACTGAAGGTTGCACCATCATTGGCAAATGATCTTTTGACTCTATAGAAAGAAACAGCCAAAGATTAAACTGATCTTACTGATTGGAAATGGAGATTAACGGCTATTTCACAAAAATTACCAAGTCATTCTAACACTGATTTGGCACACTTGCAAGCTAACTGCATCAACATTTCCTTCTTAATTTTCCAGATTGTCGGTTATGCCTTATAAATTACAAAGCTTCATCTCAGCAGTGACAAATGAGGGTGGGCTCAAATAATAGGCAACCTAGATTTGTTAGGGAGTGAGTATTTTAACAATTATCCCATATAACTCAAACCGGCCCTTCAATTGAATTAGTGGAGATTTTATTTTTACTGCTGGAATACTTACCAAGCATTTGGACCTCCTGTGTAATTCCATAAATGTCAATCAACGCCCAAAGTGGTCCTGAAACATTAATGCCACACTGGAAAAGAACAGGGTCTTCATCATTCACATTGTAAAATACTCGTCCGTGTCTGTCCACCCAGAAAGCAAGGACATTGTCCTTCAGAGCGAATCTTTCAGGTAATGCTTTGGCCCAGTAGCCAGGCCTGGTTACCAAGTCAGGGCATGCATACTTTGGGATGTCTGCAGAGCTCATCAGTGAGGGATCATGACTTGTAAAACCAAACCGTAAAGCACCACTCCACCCATGAAGTACCACTGATAACCGTAATCGCACTTTTTCATAAAGGTGAACTGGACGGTTGCTGAAGGTTACACCATTACAGAAACTGTTTTTCCGGGTAGCTTTTTTGAAATGCGAGTCGAGACGGACGTTTTTGCCTTTGGCCTGCGAATGAAACCTAGGAGGCTCAGCGATGTTTGGATGTGCTCTCCGTTCATGACTGCTAGGTGGAACTGTGTAATACTGTCGAGCAGATCCAGAGCGGGCCTGGTGAGTTGTATCTGTAAGATTAAAATTAAATGGTATTAGAAAGGCTATCTGATTTTACTTCAATGTAATTAATCTGTTCCTTCATGCAACTAAATTGTTTATCAATAATAACTTCCATAAAACTGAACATTGTAACTAGTTTGACATTAGAGTTAATGCATTTGACATATGTTTCATTATTGCTTGGTGCTTTTTTGTTTCCAACTCCTTTTTCCCATTTTATTCCAACTCAACAATACCTTCACAAATCCTCACCCAGCAGAATGGCAGGATGAACTATGCCACCAATCCCTCAATGAATAGAAGCGCTATTCTGCAACTGCCCTGCATGCACTATAATTCAACCTTGAAGATGTTGGTAATATCAGTTTCCATTAAAAAAAAATTCCTCCATTAAGCTGGTCTAGTGGCAAGGCTAAAAAATGGTGAGCTTGGCCAATACAGGCAGTGGGCTCCTTTGAATATTTAATAGCTCAGCACTCAAGCTCACAACCTCTTGATTAATTGTCAAACACCAGATCTTCAGGCTCATCTTACTGGATAGCACTGTTTAGAAAGAACTACTCTCTTTATCAAGTATCTCATGCAGACTGTTCTTGTCTCAGAAGGAAGAGATTTCTATTTATTGTGACTACTGCAGTGGCCAAGTTAACAATATAAACAAATCAAACCTGTATTTAGAATTGCCATGGCATCAACCCCCTGAACAGCTTGGGTGCATGAACATTAAATTATTTCATTAAGAAAAGTTTATCTCTACTGAAAAGGTGGTAATCATTTGTTACTTGATTAACAATCACAGTGAAAATCATATCTAATATTTATTTATGTTCTTTCTATATTATACATCGGGATACTTTGCAAAACTATATGATGGTAGAATTATTTCAGGTATTCTGTAACAAGGTTGGAGATGCTCACAAAGCACATTGCCCAAACCTGGTTTGATCAGAATGGGAAACAAGCTCCATTTTGTTTACATATTCACGTACTTCCTCTCTTGTTTTTTAAGTGGGGCTGTTTACAAGTGTATTTTTAGAAATATTAAAATACAAAGTATAAGAATCTTTTCAAAATAGGCTACTGTCATAGCTTCCTCATTGCCGATTGATCACCATGCCTTGGAAGTTCTACCATCCTTGTTATTGGCCCCTTACTACTGGCATCCAGAGCCAGTGGTATAATCAGAGGGATGGCTTTCATTGTGATTTCACTGCTGGTTGGGTGATTTTGAACAAATCACAGATGACAGAAAAAGAGAGCTTCAGCATTAAAATAAAACTAGAAATCAACCTTTGGAGACGGACGCCAGCTAAGAAAATGGAATAGAATGGCTGACCCTAATTGAGCAGACTTTAGCATCTTCTTCCGAATTAACTTGTATGATCAGTGTTTGTTTAGGTGACCTGCTCACGAAAAGAACTGATTTCTAAAATGTAGGAAGACAGAGCCAGGCACATGTAAAACAACAAACATATCAGCCTTCACAGAAATATCTTATCATTTTCAATCTCCCTTCTTCTAAGCTCCACTTGTGTATGTTGTAGAAGACAATACAGTGACATAAAACAAGAAAAATAATTCTTTATGCACTTTTCAAGAATCAGATCATTGTGGCCCTGTTAACAAAGATCTAACTACTACAGATACTGGAAATCGAAGAGTAAAGCCAAAGAAAGCAAGAAATAGTCAGTAAGTCAGCACATGTGGGGAAAGTGAAGTCAATCAGTTGACATTGAAGGTCTAAGACCCTTACTCAGGACTGGTCAGAAGCTTCAACAAGTGTCCAACTTGAGGAGCGATGACTCAACAGAAGCAGTATTTAAATGGGCACTATGCTGTAAGCGCTTAGATCATAGGAATGTGTGAGCTGGGTGGATTTGCTTGTGAGAATCAGACCACCAGAGGGGGATTTCCATCTTTAAATATCTCACACCTTATGAAGAGAAGGCTATGCAGCCTGTGGGGGAGCATTCTGTTATTTCTGTGGAATATATTGAGGTCAATGTCTTATTGCTGGTACCTGTTTAGTGCCTGAACAATTGCTGCCCTGCCATCTCAGTGAGGCTCCACAGTTTTCATCCTCTTTTATGACCCTTAACCTCCCCCATTCTTAGCTTCTACCCTTCTTTCCTGCAGATCCCTATCAATGGGAGGCACAGGAGGAGGAACATAATGATCATAAGTGGAAGCACAAAATTAACTCCACTATCGCCTTATCCATAATGATGTTGATGAGGAAAATAAAGAGAATGATGATGAAGAGGAAGATAATGACAGGTTGAATGCACAGATAAACAGCAGTGCAGACAGATGAGTGTGGTTGTGAGTCCTCATGCAGCAGCAGCCTTTTTACCTCTAATTAAACAAATTCTTCTTACACATACCTTCTCAACAGTATTGTCAGTTGAACTGCCCTGCCTTTATAATCAATGGGGGCTGGGGGTGGGGGGGGATATTTGGTTGGCTGCATCTTGTTAAGTCCTGCCTTACTAATGGCTTACAAAGGTAGTCCATATTTCCTTGTGAAAAGCCCTCACTCGGAAGGAGGGGTAAATCTGCCAGTTGTTTCACCCCATCAGAGGCAGTAAGAAAGTCCAAATTTTTTTTATTTTAAATGAAGCAAAAATGTTTCCCAACTTCAGAAATCACTAATAAACCTGCCTCAGAGATCCTGGTAAGAGCTGTGCCCTTATAGATCACAGTCTAAGTTACCACAAATGTTTATGCAATAGTAAATGCAGGAAATATGGACTTACAAAACTGTTGATCATTTATTTAAATAAGGGTACTAAGGACCAATGTTCTTTCTAATTTCTGTTTGTTGTGCATTAAGAACAGAAGAAACAAGAGCCAAAGCTGGGCATTCAGCCTCTTGAACCTGCTTCAGCATTCACCATGATCACGGCTGATCCGATCAGGACCACAACTCCACTTTCCTGTCTTTGCCTCATAGCCCTGGACTCCCTGTATAAATCAAAAATCTATCTAATTTAGCCTTGAATATATTCAATGGCCTAGCTTTCACTGCTCTCTGGAGTAGCTGGCTTGTTGCACTGCAATGTCTCTTTAAGATTGCAGTATGGCCGTACAGGTGTGCCTCTTAAAGGGAATGTTGCTTGTGGGCACAGACTGTTTGTTCCCTGCATGGCCCTATCATGATTGCCATACATCCGTGTAGCTTAGAAGGAACAATGCTCAGGACCTGACAGGTGGAAGGGCCAGAAAATGCCAGCCAATTCAGGGCAAGTGATTTAAAGGTGGAAAACTGGAAGAAATAGGTTCTCCTCGATTTCCCTGCCATAAATATTAATGAGGACTTACCAGGAGTATGTTGCACCTACTCCCACCTGCAACATTTACAGGCTGTGGAGCTGTCACATTGGTGAAAAAAGTTTAAATCTCTGTCTCTGGCAAGAGAGTCTCTACAGTCAGTTGCCCATTTATTGCATGTGGTACATTCGTTTACTGTATAATGATAAACTGCTGCTGTTTATGATGTAGACTTGAACAAGCTGATCGCTGGTAACAGGCATCTGTTTGGCGTGAGCAGATGCTTGTAACAGAGCTCCTTTGACAATTTGTGAAGAGCCTGATTTGATTTTTAAAACTCCACGTCAAAGAAACTTATACCAACAGTAACAATCAGCCTTTTTCTTTCTTTTTTACTAAAATTATGCTCCTTGTAAGTTGATGCACATAAAACACACATACCCCATCATGATGGAAAATAAGGTAATGAGAAATACAATTGAATTGAATGTTTTTCTTTATCCTAAGACAAGTCCAGGCAACATTTTGACTTGGAAATCATCATTATTTAGATGGAGCACATGCGTAAAATATGAGAGTGATGTTAGTATTGTGTACGATGTTATGAAAATGATGTTAATCAGTTTTGTACACCTTATTTAAGTCAGGCTTGTATAACGATATTCAAGGATAAAATTATCATCTGTAAGTTAACTCCACTACATCAGTGCATAATTTGGTAGAACTGAAGTTTTTTCTACCCAAGTGTTAGGATCTCCTCAGAGTTGCTGCCATCCATTAGCAGAACAACGAAGCAACTGACAAATTCTCCGGACATGTTGAGAGAGAAATTCCCCAAACTAATTCAGAATTATTTAACACATGCTTTGCAAACATGTCTAAGCATGGCTATAGTCATGAGGATCTCTGTTTTAAGCAGATCTATTGTTTCAAGTTATTGAACGAGATGTAGACTGAGCTGGTTCTCATATTTTTATTAGAATGTGGCCTTCAGCAAATCTAATGGTCCCTCTGCAGTTTTGAAAAAGCAAGATTAGCTTTATTACCTGGATTACAAATGTTCTGATGTTTTCAACCACCAGCTCAAGATCAACTCTTCAGGTAGGAGTACAGAAAAATGCCCTGAACATGTATGTATAACAATTGTATTACAGGATTACGCGAGAACTCGTGTACCTATCCATAACTAAATGGCCCTGCGGAAACGGACACTTGACTATTATTTGGTACTAACTCTTCCATTACATTAATTTACCAGTTTTCTGTTGGAAATAGATAAAAAGATTTTTCTAAAAAATACAGAAATATGAAGTAACCATCACAAAAAAGCAAATTAAATTATGTCTACTCAGCTTTTTCTTTTAATGATTCCAAGTATTAATAAGAATTTGTTCAGTTTTGAAGTGCTGGGAAGTACCCGTATATTAGGGCATGCTTCTTAACATCTCCAATTGTATATTCTTCTGTATGAAGTGGATTGTTAAACACATATTTTCCCATCTGAAAAAACTTTAACAACTGTTTTCTTTCATTTGTAAACTACAGATAAATCTATCAACTGAATTGCAAACAAACTATTCAATTAAGTCAAATAATCCATTTCCAGTATGTTCAGAAGCCTATTTGAGTTTGGTATTTCTGGGATTCCATAGGTCAGGATGGCTATATTAACCCAAACAATAAGTCAGGTTGCCATGAGCAGAGTTAACAGCGTGTACACAAACAATGCTTGGCTTCCAAAGACTCCAGTTGAGAATCTACAACATTTGAGCAGAATTATCTTAGACTGATTAAAAGAACAATTCCATTCAAGTGGAAAGCCACTATATAGAATACAAATGCTTTGTAATTGAGTTGGGAAGTGAACAGTATCATTATCAGACTCTTTACTAAAAGCAACTGTTTTTTATTTTGACTATTGAAAATTCCATGCAAAGAAAACAGATGGTGGCCCAAGTTCACTTCCAAAGGAGGTTACAATTTAATGGACATAACGTGATTGTTAGTTTTCATTTTCTCACGTTCCACTGTACATTAAAAGAAGCACACACAATATTCTTACTGGATGAACAGAGTGGGTGGGAGATAATTGCTATTGCTAATCATGTACTCATAATGCAAGGAGATTAAAGGAGCTCTTTAGAGTTTTCAGGATCTAATCACAATAGTCATTCTGGGATTTTATGAAGCAAAAAAAATTCCTCAAAGTCATTTTTAAAAATAAGATGGCAGTTTTCACTTAATTGCAAAAGCGACTCAATATTCCAGGAAAGGCTCACCACAAAACCTTTGGGCTGGAATTTTATGGCGCTGTCATGACGGGAACGGGGCCGTAAAATGCGGCGAGCCATTCTAAACTCCGCTGACTTCGGCTGGACTGTAAAGTCCTGCTGGCGTAAAATTCTGCTCCTTTTGTTAATGCATGACTCCATTGTTCTGCCTTTGGGCTGGATTTTACATGCCCCTGCTGGGCGTGTTTTTGACAAGGGGGCATGTAACATAAGGCATGTGCCAACCCCACCATCTTCCCGCTCACCCCCATAATATGGGGTTTTGGTGGGTGCCAAAATCATCAGCCTGCTCACCATATTTAAATAAATAAAGGGTCAATTGCGCTTGTTAGCAAGCCAATTGGCCCTGATAATATAGTGCTCACACAGGCTTGGCCTAAATAGCCAAGTGGTTATGGTACTGCGTTTGTAACCCCAAGATCAAGAGTTTAAATCTCACAATGGCAAACTATGAAACAATGTAACTTCATCTGAAACAGATGGAAACGTGTTTGTACTCGAAAGAGTTACTAGCATTTTTTGCTTGGCCTAAATAGCCAAGTGGTTATGGTACTGGGTTTGTAACCCCAAGATGAAGAGTTCAAATCTCACAATGACAAACAATGTAACAGATAGAAATGGGTTTGACTTGAAAGAGTAGGCCCCTTTGTACATCTTTCTAATCTCTTACCATTGAGAAATACTCTGCAGCTCTGTTCCTCCCACCAAAATGGATAACCTCACATTTAGCTTGGCCTAAATAGCCAAGTGGTTATGGTACTGGGTTTGTAACCCCAAGATCAAGAGTTCAAATCTCACAATGGCAAACTATGAAACAATGTAACTTCATCTGAAACAGATGGAAACAGGTTTACTCAAAAGAGTATCAAGAGTTCAAATCTCACAATGGCAAACTGTGAAACAATGTAACTTCATCTGAATAGGAACAGATGGAAACGGGTTTGTACTCGAAAGGGTTACTGCTCACGCAATAGTCCTCTCCTTCTTTTAATCTAAGGTGAAGGAGTTATGTACCTTTGACAATGAAGACAACTATAGCTAGCCAACTACTGCTCACGCAATAATATGGTTGGTGTGGGCAATCGAGCAGGAGAGGACGGACCATTGTTTGAAAAAACTTTTTAAAGGAGCAGGAAGGAAGGAGGAGGTACTATCTTTGGGGGTACGCTTTGCGCATCAGGGAGCAGCCCCAATAAGATGGTACCCTGTCTTTCCTCCTACCCACCTGCTCTGTAAAACACTCCACCGCCCCCCCATCCCCCACCCCCCTTCATAAACCTCCCAAACGCTCCCTGCCCAAGACATTGCTCTGGGATTCATTGCATCTTCTTTTTGGGCCTGCTTGTAGTACTGGCAGCACCCACTAATATGCTCTTGGCACTCCTGGGATTGCTGGAGCTGCCAGCCAATCAGATTGGCTGGCAGCTCCTGATGGCAAGACTTCCTCCCCAGTCAGGGGCACAAGTCACACTGGCAGACTATTTAGCCGGCCAGTAATTAATCTATTCCTTCATGCAACTAAATTGTTTGTCAATAATAACTTCCATAAAACTGAACATTGTAACTAGTTTGACATTAGATTTAATGCATTTGACATATGTTTCATTATTGCTTGGTGCTTTTTTGTTTCCAACTCCTTTTTCCCATTTTATTCCAACTCAACAATACCTTCACAAATCCTCACCCAGCAGAATGGCAGGATGAAGAATTGCAGGATTAACTATGCCACCAGTCCCTTAATGAATAGAAGCGCTATTCTGCAACTGCCCTGCATGCACTATAATTCAACCTTGAAGATGTTGGTAACATCAGTTTCCATTAAAAAAAACATTCCTCCTTTAAGCTGGTCTAGTGGCAAGGCTAAGAAATGGTGAGCTTGGCCAATACAGGCAGTGAGTTCCTTTGAATATTTAATAGCTCAGCACTCAAGCACACAACCTCTTGATTAATTGTCAAACACCAGATCTTCAGGCTCATCTTACTGGATAGCACTGTTTAGAAAGAACTACTCTCTTTATCAAGTATCTCATGCAGACTGTTCTTGTCTCAGAAGGAAGAGATTTCTATTTATTGTGACTACTGCAGTGGCCAAGTTAACAATATAAACAAATCAAACCTGTATTTAGAATTGCCATGGCATCAACCCCCTGAACAGCTTGGGTGCATGAACATTAAATTATTTCATTAAGAAAAGTTTATCTCTACTGAAAAGGTGGTAATCATTTGTTACTTGATTAACAGTCACAGTGAAAATCATATCTAATCATTTCTTTATATTCTTTCTGTATTATACATCGGGATACTTTGCAAAACTATATGATGGTAGAATTATTTCAGGTATTCTGTAACAAGGTTGGAGATGCTCACAAAGCACATTGCCCAAACCTGGTTTGATCAGAATGGGAAACAAGCTCCATTTTGTTTACACATTCACGTACTTCCTCTCTTGTTTTTTAAGTGGGGCTGTTTACAGGTGTATTTTTAGAAATATTAAAATACAAAGTATAAGAATCTTTTCAGAATAGGCTACTGTCATAGCTTCCTCATTGCCGATTGATCACTATGCCTCGGAGGTTCTACCATCCTTGTTATTGGCCCCTTACTACTGGCAGCCAAAGCCAGTGGTATAATCAGAGGGATGGCTATCATTGTGATTTCACTGCTGGTTGGGTGATTTTGAACATATCACAGACGACAGAAAAAGAGAGCTTCAGCATTAAAATAAAACTAGAAATCAACCTTTGGCAACGGACGCCAGCTAAGAAAATGGAATAGAATGGCTGACCCTAATTGAGCAGACTTTAGCATCTTCTTCTGAATTAACTTGTATGATCAGTGTTTGTTTAGGTGACCTGCTCACGAAAAGAACTGATTTCTAAAATGTAGGAAGACAGAGCCAGGCACATGTAAAACAACAAACATATCAGCCTTCACAGAAACATCTTATCATTTTCAATCTCCCTTCTTCTAAGCTCCACTTGTGTATGTTGTAGAAGACAATACAGTGACATAAAACAAGAAAAATAATTCTTTATGCACTTTTCAAGAATCAGATCATTGTGGCCCTGTTAACAAAGATCTAAATACTACAGATACTGGAAATCGAAGAGTAAAGCCAAAGAAAGCAAGAAATAGTCAGTAAGTCAGCACATGTGGGGAAAGTGAAGTCAATCAGTTGACATTGAAGGTCTAAGACCCTTACTCAGGACTGGTCAGAAGCTTCAACAAGTGTCCGACTTGAGGAGCGATGACTCAACAGAAGCAGTATTTAAATGGGCACTATGCTGTAAGCGCTTAGATCATAGGAATGTGTGAGCTGGGTGGATTTGCTTGTGAGAATCAGACCACCAGAGGGGGATTTCCATCTTTAAATATCTCACACCTTATGAAGAGAAGGCTATGCAGCCTGTGGGGGAGCATTCTGTTATTTCTGTGGAATATATTGAGGTCAATGTCTTATTGCTGGTACCTGTTTAGTGCCTGAGCAACTAAATTGCTGCCCTGCCATCTCAGTGAGGCTCCACAGTTTTCATCCTCTTTTATGACCCTTAACCTCCCCCATTCTTAGCTTCTATCCTTCTTTCCTGCAGGTCCCTATCAATGGGAGGCACAGGAGGAGGAACATAATGATCATAAGTGGAAGCACAAAATTAACTCCACTATCGCCTTATCAATAATGATGCTGATAAGGAAAATAAAGAGAATGATGATGCAGAGGAAGATAATGATAGGTTGAATGCACAGATAGACAGCAGTGCAGACAGATGAGTGTGGTTGTGAGTCCTCATGCAGTAGATGACAAAGCTGCCTTATTGCTTCTAATTAAACAAATTCTTCTTACACATACCTTCTCAATAATATTGTCAGTTGAACTGCCCTGCCTTTATAATCAATGGTGGGGGGCAGGGATATTTGGTTGGCTGCATCCTCTTTAAATCCTGCCTTACTAATGGCTTACAAAGATAGTTCATATTTCCTTGAGAAAAGCCCTCACTTGGAGGGTGGGGTAAATCTGCCAGTTGTTTCACCCCATTAGAGGCAGTAAGAAAGTCCGGATTTTTTATTTTAAATGGAGCAAAAATGTTTCCCAACTTCAGGAATCACTAATAAGCCTCTTCAGGCTCAAAAGCTCCTTACTTCTACCTGCCTCAGAGATCCTGGGAAGAGCTGTGACCGTATAGATCACAGTCTAAGTTACCACAAATGTATAGCAATAGTAAATGCAGGAAATACGGACTTACAAAACTGTTGATCATTTATTTAAATAAGGGTACTAAGGACCAATGTTCTTTCTAATTTCTGTTTGTTGTGCATTAAGAACAGAAGAAACAAGAGCCAAAGCTGGGCATTCAGCCTCTTGAACCTGCTTCAGCATTCACCATGTTCACGGCTGATCCAATCAGGACCTCAACTCCACTTTCCAGTCTTTGCCTCAAAGCCCTTGACTCCCTGTATTAATCAAAAATCTGTCTAATTTAGCCTTGAATATATTCAATGGCCTAGCTTTCACTGCTCTCTGGAGTAGCTGGCTTGTTGCACTGCAATGTCTCTTTAAGATTGCAGTATGGCCGTACAGGTGTGCCTCTTAAAGGGAATGTTGCTTGTGGGCACAGACTGTTTGTTCCCTGCATGGCCCTATCATGATTGCCATACATTCGTATAGCTTAGAAGGAACAATGCTTAGGACCTGACAGGTGGACTGTGGTTAAGGGCCAGAAAATGCCAGCCAATTCAGGGCAAGTGATTTAAAGGTGGAAAACTGGAAGAAACAGGTTCTCCTTGATTTCCCTGCCATAAATGTTAATGAGGGCTTACCAGGAGTATGTTGCACCTACTCCCACCTGCAACATTTACAGGCTGTGGAGCTGTCACATTGGTGAAAAAAGTTTAACTCACTGTCTCTGGCAAGAGAGTCTCTACAGTCAGTTGCCCATTTATTGCATGTGGTACATTCGTTTACTGTATAATGATAAACTGCTGCTGTTTATGATGTAGACTCGTACAAGCTGATTGCTGGTAACAGGCATCTGTTTGGCGTGAGCAGATGCTTGTAACAGAGCTCCTTTGACAATTTGTGAAGAGCCTGATTTGATTTTTAAAACTCCACGTCAAAGAAACTTATACCAACAGTAACAATCAGCCTTTTTCTTTCTATTTTACTAAAATTATGCTCCTTGTAAGTTGATGCACATAAAACACACATACCCCATCATGATGGAAAATAAGGTAATGAGAAATACAATTGAATTGAATGTTTTTCTTTATCCTAAGACAAGTCCAGGCAACATTTTGACTTGGAAATCATCATTATTTAGATGGAGCACATGCGTAAAATATGAGAGTGATGTTAGTATTGTGTACGATGTTATGAAAATGATGTTAATCACTTTTGTACACCTTATTTAAGTCAGGCTTGTATAACGATATTCAAGGATAAAATTATCATCTGTAAGTTAACTCCACTACATCAGTGCATAATTTGGTAGAACTGAAGTCTTTTTCTACCCAAGTGTTAGGATCTCCTCAGAGTTGCTGCCACCCATTAGCAGAACAAACGAAGCAACTGACAAATTCTCCGGACATGTTGAGAGAGAAATTCCCCAAACTAATTCAGAATTATTTAACACATGCTTTGCAAACATGTCTAAGCATTGCTATAGTCATGAGGATCTCCGTTTTAAGCAGATCTATTGTTTCAAGTTATTGAACGAGATGTAGACTGAGCTGGTTCTCATATTTTTATTAGAATGTGGCCTTCAGCAAATCTAATGGTCCCTCTGCAGTTTTGAAAAAGCAAGATTAGCTTTATTACCTGGATTACAAATGTTCTGATGTTTTCAACCACCAGCTCAAGATCAACTCTTCAGGTAGGAGTACAGAAAAATGCCCTGAACATGTATGTATAACAATTGTATTACAGGATTACGCGAGAACTCGTGTACCTATCCATAAATAAATGGCCCTGCGGAAACGGACACTTGACTATTATTTGGTACTAACTCTTCCATTATATTAATTTACCAGTTTTCTATTGGGAATAGATAAAAAGATTTTTCTAAAAAATACAGAAATATGAAGTAACCATCACAAAAAAGCAAATTAAATTATGTCTACTCAGCTTATTCTTTTAATGATTCCAAGTATTAATGAGAATTTGTTCAGTTTTGAAGTGCTGGGAAGTTCCCGTATATTAGGGCATGCTTCTTAACATCTCCAATTGTATATTCTTCTGTATGAAGTGGATTGTTAAATACATATTTTCCCATCTGAAAAAACTTTAACAACTGTTTTCTTTCATTTGTAAACTACAGATAAATCTATCAACTGAATTGCAAACAAACTATTCAATTAAGTCAAATAATCCATTTCCAGTATGTTCAGAAGCCTATTTGAGTTTGGTATTTCTGGGATTCCATAGGTCAGGATGGCTATATTAACCCAAACAATAAGTCATGTTGCCATGAGCAGAGTTAACAGCGTGTACACAAACAATGCTTGGCTTCCAAAGACTCCAGTTGAGAATCTACAACATTTGAGCAGTATTATCTTAGACTGATTAAAAGAACAGTTCCATTCAAGTGGAAAGCCACTATATAGAATACAAATGCTTTGTAATTGAGTTGGGAAGTGAACAGTATCATTATCAGACTCTTTACTAAAAGCAACTGTTTTTTATTTTGACTATTGAAAATTCCATGCAAAGAAAACAGATGGTGGCCCAAGTTCACTTCCAAAGGAGGTTACAATTTAATGGACATAACGTGATTGTTAGTTTTCATTTTCTCACGTTCCACTGTACATTAAAAGAAGCACACACAATATTCTTACTGGATGAACAGAGTGGGTGGGAGATAATTGCTATTGCTAATCATGTACTCATAATGCAAGGAGATTAAAGGAGCTCTTTAGAGTTTTCAGGATCTAATCACAATAGTCATTCTGGGATTTTATGAAGCAAAAAAAATTCCTCAAAGTCATTTTTAAAAATAAGATGGCAGTTTTCATTTAATTGCAAAAGCGACTCAATATTCCAGGAAAGGCTCATCACAACTGAAACCTTTGGGCTGGAATTTTATGGCGCTGTCATGACGGGAACGGGGCCGTAAAATGCGGCGAGCCATTCTAAACTCCGCTGACTTCGGCTGGACTGTAAAGTCCTGCTGGCGTAAAATTCTGCTCCTTTTGTTAATGCATGACTCCATTGTTCTGCCTTTGGGCTGGATTTTACATGCCCCTGCTGGGCGTGTTTTTGGCAAGGGGGCATGTAACATAAGGCATGTGCCAACCCCACCATCTTCCCGCTCACCCCCATAATATGGGATTTTGGTGGGTGCCAAAATCATCAGCCTGCTCACCATATTTAAATAAATAATCAAGGGTCAATTGAGCTCATTAGCAAGCCAATTGGCCCTGATAATATAGTGCTCACACAGGCTTGGCCTAAATAGCCAAGTGGTTATGGTACTGGGTTTGTATCCCCAAGATCAAGAGTTCAAATCTCACAATGGCAAACTATGAAACAATGTAACTTCATCTGAAACAGATGGAAACAGGTTTACTCAAAAGAGTATCAAGAGTTCAAATCTCACGATGGCAAACTATGAATCAAGAGTTCAAATCATCAAGAGTTCAAATCTCACAATGACAAACAATGTAACAGATGGAAATGGGTTTGACTTGAAAGAGTAGGCCCCTTTTGGCTTGGCTTAAATAGCCAAGTGGTTATGGTACTGGGTTTGTAACCCCAAGATCAAGAGTTCAAATCTCACAATGGCAAACTATGAAACAATGTAACTTCACCTGAAACAGATGGAAATGTGTTTGTACTCGAAAGAGTTAAATAGCCAAGTGGTTATGGTACTGGGTTTGTAACCCCAAGAGTTCAAATCTCACAATGGCAAATTATGAAACAATATAACTTCATCTAAATAGGAACAGATGGAAACGGGTTTTTACTCGAAAGGGTTACTGCTCACGCAACAGTCCTCTCCTTTTAATCGAAGGTGTTATGTACCTTTGACAATGAAGACAACTATAGCTAGCCAACTACTGCTCACGCAATAATATGGTTGGTGTGGGCAATCGAGCAGGAGAGGACGGACCATTGTTTGAAAAAACTTTTTAAAAGAGCAGGAAGGAAGGAGGAGGTACTATCTTTGGGGGTACCCTTTGCGCATCGGGGAGCAGCCCCAATAAGATGGTACCCCATCTTTCTTCCTACCCATCTGCTCTGTAAAACACTCCACCGCCCCCCCCATCCCCCATCCCCTTCATAAACCTCCCAAACGTTCCCTGCCCAAGACATTGCTCCGGGATTCATTGCATCTTCTTTTTGGGCCTGCTTGTAGTACTGGCAGCACCCACTAATATGCTCTTGGCACTGCTGGGATTGCTGGAGCTGCCAGCCAATCAGATTGGCTGGCAGCTCCTGATGGCAAGACTTCCTCCCCAGTCAGGGGCACAAGTCACACTGGCAGGCTATTTAGCCCGCCCCCAATGTGTTGTGGCCGCAGGGTGGGCTGGTGTGGAGCAAGTTGGCAAGCTGACTTTGCTTCCAGAGGTGGGGTGGTGCAGCTACCCACCCTCCACGCCCACCACCCGCCCCCTCAAAATAATATGCTGCCCAAATTTTTACAATTCAGAAAAAAATCACTTATGCATTGTAAGGTAACCTTTCAATATTGAGCAAGTAAATTTTAACAACTATTGTAAAAGAGCAAATTCATTTTAAAGCATGAGATAACTGCAGCCTGAGTGCAGTCAATTTTTAATGATAACTTATGAAATGAATAATAACTTCTCCTCCTGGAAAATTAAGAACATAAAATGCAAGTTAGCATTCCTGTTCTGTGGCAAGGAATGGCCATCTTGGAAGTGCGTTGCTGTGAAGAGCATCAGAGCTGCATCTTCCTACTCAGAGTTTGACTCGGTTTCCTTAACAGCATATGGTACAATGACAAATGTACTAAATTCCAACACCTGTCATTGTACCAGCTGAAGGGTAAGCTCTTCTAGAAACTGCCTTAAATATTAAAAACAATGATAAAATAATTGGTTGGTTAAACCAATATATAAACTTTTTCAAATTAACACCAGTGCTCTTGACATATGGTGGGAGAACATTGGAAAACACCCCAGCTCATGATTTTCCAAATGTTAAAACAGCTGATTGAAAAAGCATGGGCCTAGCCTTTGGGTGCACATTTTTGCAATGTATGACATCTGATCAGGAGCATGGAGGTGAAAATCCAAGCTACCAAAATCTAATTTAAGAGTACTACTCTGCAGGAATAAACAGGAACTCTGTTGTTCCTGCCTGGGGCCTATCATCCGGAGCTGTACTGTTATGGAACTATTTGTAGACCACATAAAAATGTCAGTGACTTTGTCTTAATCAGAAGAAAAAACGCTGTTGGGTTTACATTGTTTTGTAAAATTTAACTGAATAAAAGATTTTTATTTACTATAGAAGCATGCAAAAGGAAACATCTAGGTTCTAAACAGTAAACAACAAAGTATGGATTGTACAAGCATGCATGGTATGGGGCATTCAGGATGAATTTTACATTGCATCACAAAGTTTGTAGAAACAGTAACGTAGTCATTCCAAAATATGAGAAAGTAAAGCAGTAAAAATGATAAAACCGAATATATCATAACACATGCAGGGTCTGAATGCATTGATCCTATTCACTGTTGAGTTGTAGTATATGAAATACATAAATACAATGGGAGAAAATCCTTTTTTATCTGCAGGGGTTTCTGCTTATTCCACGTGTCCCTTTTTAGTGGTACAAATAAGGTTACTCCCTTCTTAAGTTTCAAAATGGGAGGCAGTAGACAGTCTGCTGGTAATAAGCCAACGTCTTGAATTTAGAAATCTGTTTTAAAGATACTTTTATACTTGGAAAGGCATGAGTAAAATATTAATATGTGTAGCTTGATAGCCAGATTTGAAATTTCTAGTTGTTGTTTCAGTTGCAGTGAATTGTAAAGTCCAATGCATAGAACATTTATAAAGGAAGCTAGTAATATCGCTTTGTCTCACAAGGTGCAAATAATATTCATAACTTGGTTGTTTATCTGCTTCAGGCAACAACTTTATATTAAAGAAATGTCACATGTAAAATTGTATTTTGGATGCTAGATTTTAGCTATGGCAAAACTCAAGATGGTTTCTCCAGGAGCATATGGCTGATATTACGTTGAAAAGGAAAGAGAAATGCATCCATTTTACTAAAAGGCACTGGCATTCACCAAGGACTGTAAGACATATCTTTGTTGAAAATAATCCCTTGTAAACTTGGTCTAATTCTCTCCAAGTATTGCACTATATAGTATCTTGTTGATAGCAACAAAGATAGAACTATTTCATCTGTAAAGAAACCTGAACAAGTAATTTTAGCCTGCACACAGAGGTCTAGCAGTATGGTTTATAATTCCTTTGAGGCATGGGAAAATGTGGTGGCATCCAACATATTCTCTAGCAAGAGAGTGAATGCAATTTAAGTTAATTGATAGAACTGGGCTATGCTAATGCACATATGGCAGATGTTATAGTTTTCAGATAATCAGAAATGTAATTATTTAGGGTGAATGTAGTCTAGACATGAAAAGACAGTGGAGAAAAGACCAAAATGAAACAAGATAAAGCCATGATTTTGGTTAGCGACCAAGCTGATCAACATTCTTACCAACTTTTACTTAAATAACAAGTTAGTGTCATATTAAGCTACTAAAAATGTACCATACTCAACATCTCATTAGGTTCCTTTTCAATAGTTGAGAAGGATGACAGATTGTTTGGTTCCAGGATTTTGCAGAAAATTCTCTGTTCTCTAATTTCTAGAATATGCAAGTGGATGCTCCAGACTAGCTCTCCTCTCTATGGGTATGCACCTCTTAAAACTTGTTTAAACGCTAAGGCAGTCAACAACAACAACAATAACAACTTGTATTTGTATAGCACCTTTAATGTCATAAAACATTCCAAGACTCTTCACAGAAGCATTATAAAACAAAATATGACACTAAGCCATAGGAGGAGATATTCAGGCACATGACCAAAAGTCAAAGATGGTCAAAAAGGTAGGTTTAAGGAGTTCTTAAAGGAGGTTAGTGAGGTAGAAAGGTTTAGGGAGGGTGTTCCATAGCTTAGGGACCGGGCAGCTGATGGAGTGACTAAAATTGAATACTCTCAAGAAACTGGAGAGAAGGTATCTCAGGCTGGGGATTATGGAGATAGGGAAGGGCCAGGCTATGGTAGGATATGAACAGGAGGATGAGAATTTTAAAATTGATATGCTATTTAACTGGGAGCCAGTGTAGGTCAGGCGTGATGCATTTGGTGTAAGCTAGGACACGGGAAGCAGAGTTTTGGATGACCTCAATGGGGTAGAACATGGGAGGTCATCCAAAAGTACATTACAATAGCCAAGTCTTGATGTAACTAAGGTATGGGTGAGTCTTCATTTTTCACTAGACTTCCCCCTGGGCCAGCAAGCAGGATGGTGCAAAAGTTTACATTGAAACTTTGGGCTCAAGTCCAATGGTGCCTGATATGCAAAGCTACCTGCGACATGTCTATCCAGTTCTAGTAGCTCTTTTGAGAGTTGTGGAGGATTCTGAACATTCTGCTTTGTATATGGTGGCAGGAAGAGAACATGGAGCAGAAGAAAGAACTGAAGAGAACAGAGAGAAGATCAAACAGAACAAAACCAAAAGCCCTCTAGGGTGGACGTGTTTACACTGGAAGCTTAACAGTGGAGGGCTCAGCCTATGTTCATAAATTTAACTTTTTATGCTAGAGGGTATCAAATGCTATGGGAATTTTAGGTTTAATTCTCACATGAAGTTCTATAGATATCTTTCCACTAATCTTTTGCAGACATTAACAGTACACACACTTCTTCGGATGTTGTGTTCAAGCTATTCAAAATACTGCATAAATCTAATGAAAAACTGTCTCAGTGCACTATTTCTTTTAATTAATTTCTACCACAAGATATTTCATTCCTAACCAAGTTAACAACCAATATTTCTCAAAATAAAATCATAGATGGAAATATGCCGGGGGATATTTAAGTTCTACAACATTTTAAAAGCAGCACCTTAATCTACCTTTAAAATAGAAGGAGCTGAGTTACAATCATCCCCAACCATCAAAAATGTCTCTACCAGCATAGGAAATGATTAAACTTTTTGTATGAAAGGTAGAAAAATAAGCAGCTTGTTCAGCTCTATCTTTACATATTTTACGTATTTGTGTATTTACAGCGGATTTTACTATTCAAAATCTTGCTTATTGGTTGGAATACTCTCCATGGACATTTTGTACACTCAGCATTTCTAACTGAAGTTAAAAAAAATCACAGAGAAAGCAAATTAAATCAGCCTTTCAGTTCTATCTGTGAGGACTTTTGGCTAAGAACATGCTGAGGAGAGATTTCATATTCCAAAGAAAACAAAACTTCATTAAGCCTATAATTAGCAATTACAGAAAACTGATTTTTTTAAACAAAAAAAACACATGCACTTGTTTTCTCCTGAGTGGGGAACCCATGATGAACTGCATTACTATTGGGTTAGTGATCTGTTAAAAATAATAATGTAATGAATCATGTTAAAATCCTATATTCGTTAGCTTTCGAAGGAAAGCAATTCTTTGCCTGTTCAGTCTGCCATTCCTGCTTATTTAAATAGCTTTTAAAAAGCTACGAATTTCAACCAGCTGTGGTGTTCAAGATGCTGTCTGACCTACTTATACTGGTTTCCCACACATTTTGTTGGTCTAATTTTTTAGAAAGAACTAGCAAGTTCCAGAAAAATACTCATTTTATTGCTTTTAGACAAAATGGGGGTGTTGAGACGAAAATGAAGCATTTAATCTAAAATTCAGCAGAGTATTACTTTCTTAAATTCTATACATACATAATGGGCAGGATTTTTAAGTCGGTGTGTGGGGGTGGGCCCGACACGTCGATGCGTAAAATGATGCGCTATGACATCGTGCATCTGTCCCAACGTTTTGTTTGGCGGGCGCGTGCCAGAGTTGCCTGTGTGCCCACCGATATGTACACGGCCTATTAAGGCCATTAAGGAACTGACTAAGGTTATTGTTAACACTGCCCATCCAACCTTAAGTAAAGGACAATCGGCCTTCATGTTTTTCATGAAACCTCATCCACAAGCGGGATGAGGTATCCTAAAGCTTTTATTAATTAAATATTAAAATTTTCATAAATATAAAAACAAGTCCCATCTCATGTGACACAGTCGCATGAGGGAACATGTTTAAATACATTTTTAAACCTTTAATTCATTAATTACAATAGCGATTCAATCTCCCTGAGGCAGCTCTGTGCCTCAGGGAGATTGAAGCGCTTTTTCATGTGCATGCGTGAAAGAACGCTGGCCTCAACTCTCTCTCCTCCCCCCACCTGCACAGATAACGCTGAGCGCTATGGCTCACGTCTTAGGCTGGATGTGGCCTGCCCATGTGAAATGGCAGCGCAGAGCCGATTGCGGGCGGTGATCGGCTCCATGAGTGCCTCCACCCGCTCCTGCTGAGCCCGCCTGCCACCTGAAAAATTCAGGCCAATGAATTAAAACCAGTTTCACTCACAGCAATTATAGCCAAATGGGTCCAGGCTATGAACCTGAGGGCAGAGGCCAAGGAATTGCTAGAAATTAATTTTTAGGTCACATCTAAATAGTTGCGTCAAGTGGCAGGCTCCCGTTGCACTTACACAGGTACTTGACCGATTAAGAGATTGGTTTTCAAAGATTCAGACTGTCTGTCTCATGGCTGTAGCTGCCAAGTGGGTCTCAGGATTGGGGGTATGACCGCAGGCAGTTAGTGTTCTGTGGAACTAGAAGCAGCACTCCTATTCCTTTTGGTTCCACTTCAACCTTTTTTCAAATATTGAGATGATGACCACAGGCTAGGCAGTATCAATGACTAGATAATCTGCACAAAGCATGCCTGACACTTGCTTAAATCAGAGTGGTCCAATTTTTCAAGAGATATGTAAGGGGGATAATGCCTGTTTTATGCAGCCAACCTGGGTGTGTGAAAAATGGTTTAACCCCATCTTGGATCGGACATATTTTAGATGTCTTTGGGGCACAGTATGTTAGTCCCCAAAACTGGACCTTGCTGGGCCCATTTTAAGACCCCTGTGTCTCAGCTTAAAATGATACAAATTTTAGTCAGTTTGCTTGTGGCTTTTGATCAATGGAGAGGGAAAAACAGTCACTTTGAATACAAACATCATTTTGGGCTTGTTCAACATATGTCTGCTGGGCAACATTTTGAATTTAATAGTTTGCTACTTAATACTACCTTAGTACATCCACTTCTTAAAAGGTGTTTATCAATCTGCCTTGTTCTTGTTGGGAAGTCTGTAGCTTTTAAAAAGTGATAGTTGTGTCAATTAAAAATGAACAGGATCATTATACAAGAATATTACTTACATTACAATTTAGCAAAACAATCACCAACCATCAATTATTTTCCACCATATCAGGAGTTTGCTAAGCTTAGCTGCTGCAAATATATGTATTGTGTACAGCTCCTTTCACTTACTCTTTAGTGCTGAATGGGATTGCTTAGCAATTTTAGTCCAACTCAAAAAGTCTTGTGTAGGTTACTTTACTGTCTTCTTAAGACAATAAGTTCAACATGAATAAACAGGATAAAATCAGTAACTGGAATAAAATGAAGAGGGTTCTCTGATCTGTGAGAAAACTACAAATTAAAACAGGTGTCCAGATAAGTAAAAACACTTTGGGGCTGAGGAACTGTGGCCCACATAACAGCAGTGAGAAGCACAACAACCAAATATATATAGGATAGCTAAAAAGGGAAATTCGAAAATGTAACAACACTTTCTGCCAGAAATTAGTATCTGAACAATGAACGCGGTCTGTACCACTGAATATTCTGGTTAATATGCTGTCTCAGACAATATCCGAGACAATATCTGGCTTGAGATAAAATTAATGGTATCCTACCATTTTATGTAATGACTGAATTATTTAAAATGGATAAGGAAGCCGTTTTAAAAAAACAGTTAATTGATTGAAGTGCAAGTTGTTCATTTTTTAAAAGCAAATTCTACTGAAAGAAAATGAATAACTTTGAATTTAAAATGCACATCTCTTTATAGAATCTCAAAGACACTTTCAAGACTTGAGAAGATGGCAATATTGCATCAATTGTTATAGCCTTTCTTCACCACATCAATAAGGATTAACTTGAAAAATTTGTATTGAATTATCAACAATGAAAGCATTAAGGTACTGTGGATAATTGAGTCAAATAGGATTTGTTATAAATTTTACGTTTGCTTTAGACCATTGCTTGATTTAATAGCAGTGCCACCACCCCCCCCCCCCCCACCCCCCACCCCCTCCCCCCACCCCCCCAGAAGCAAATCCTGCCTTTGCTTACATGCAATTTTTCACCCGTACTGCCCAATATCTAGTAATGCAATCTGGGCAACAATACTTGTTATCTCAAATGGTACCAGATCCACAGCCAGTGCCATAATATGCATTTCTCCAATCCAATAGGCAGGTTGATTAATAAGGCAAGGCCAAATAAAAAAAATGATGGAATGTTTGTTTTTATGCTTCTACCTACATTTACCTATATGGTTCAGTTAGTTTACATTGGGCAGCATTTTTCTGCCGGCGAGTGGGGGGCGGATGCCCACTTGCCGAAGGGGAAAATGACGTGTGGTGATGTTGGGTGGGTGTCCCGATGTCACCGCGTGTCATTTAGATTTTCAGTTTGACGGGTGTGCAGCCGACTCGGCTGTGTGCCTGCTGAACTGTCAAAGGCCTATTAAGGCCATTTAAAACCTAATTAACTCAATTTAATGAGCTGCCTGTCCAACCTTAAGATTGGTGGGCAGGCAAAGATGCAAGCGGCTTTCGCATTTATAATGAAACCTCATCCACGGGCGGCATGAGGTTTCATGAGCTGTTTTAAAATCTAATATAAATTTATACATTTATTCTTTGACATGTCTCAGCTCGTGAGAGTGTCACATGAGGGGACATGTTTTAAAAGTTTAAAAATCCTTTGTTTAAAAGTTTAACATTGAAACAAATCTCCCTGAGGCACCTCCATGCCTCAGGAAGATCTCTGTGCTCTTTCACACGCATGCACAAAAGAGCACAGGGAACTATTCAGGGAAGCCTCCATCGCCCACACAGGGAGCGCTCAGCTTAATTGGCCCGCCCACGTAAAATGGTGGCGCGGACCCGATTGGGGGTACCGATCGGGTTTGCGCCTGCCCCCACCTGCTCCCGTACAATCCCCCCCCAACGGGGGGAAATTTCTGGCCATTATGCTGTCATACACTGATATCTTAAAATCATATGTTGACCAACCTGTCTGCATTATGTTAAATCTTTAAAATTGTTTCCAAAGTCTGCATCAGAAGGTTTAACATTAACTTTGTTTTCTTGCCACAATTAACTTTCATGCTGGACCTCCTTCTCCTCCATCACCAATAAGTATTGGTTCTTCCCTCTGCTGCCATTCTACTTTTACTTCAAACCCACCCTCCAGGTTCTGGAGTTGATCTTCTTTGATCACACAGTTCGTGGCGTGATTTCAGCTTTAGCGGATTGACCATTTGCAGGCTGCAGAGAGAGATTCCTGATGTTGCAATAGTTTACAATATCAGGAATTGTCACCCAGAGTTTGCAGAGGTATCAGATTGGAGGTGAGAGTGACATAAAGGGAAAAGTGAGGCACCAAACAAGATCATTTTTTTTCTTGCTGACTGATTGATAAAAATGCGGTCTCAATTTTCCAGTAAGCCTGATATTATTGAGAGGCAGGTTAGTAGGAACCAGCCAATCAAATGCCCAGTACCTGATCCAGGCGCTTCACTATTCCAGTATCTCACCCAAAGACTCGTCATTGAGGCATATGGAGCATGTGAATTTGCAGTAATTGCTCACTAGACATCAACTAAACTTGCCAAAAAGAACTTTCAGCTTTTCCATGTTTATGCAGATACATTTTTAACATCGAGATAAGTCTTAATTGCTGCCATGCAATAACTTTTTATAAAGCTCTGGTTCGGCTCCAACTATAGTATTTCATCCAGTTCTGGTCACCATTTTAGGAAGGATGTGAGGGTCCTTGAGAGAGTGCAGAGGAGATTACCAGAATGGTTCCAGGTATAGGGGATTTTAGTCACAAACTTAGGACAGAAAAGCTACGGCTGTACTCCTTGGAGCAAAGGAAATTGAGGTGTCATTTGTAAAGATTATGACATGCTTAGATAAAGTAGACAAGGAAAACTGTTCCTCTCAGCTGGTGGTGCAATAATTAGGAAGCACTGATTTAAGATCTTGGGCAAGAGTTGCAGGGGGAATACAAGGAAGAACTTTTTTACACAGTGAATGGTAATGCCCTGGTACTTGCTGATTTCAAAAGGAAATCAGATGGGCACTTGAAGGAAATAAAATTGCAGCGATATGGGGATAAAGTGGGGAAGTGGAATTGACCATTTTGCTCCATGGAGAGCCGGCACAGGCTCAATAGGTTGAACGGCCTCCTTCTGTGCCATAAATGACCCTATAAAAGCAGCAAGTAAGTGTACAGACTAAGAGTTGTAACAAATCTCCCTTATATCAACCTGATATAAATGGGAGTAGTGGCGGGCAACCCTGGAAAGAGAGCGGAGGCAGGCTATGGGTAAGGCCTGCCTCGGCACTCTGGCACTTTGTTGAAGGTATCAAGAAATGAATAAAAAAGATAGCTCTCCCACACACTCCCTCGCCTCTCCCCATGCCCTCATTCCCCCTCCCACCCCCTCATACCCTCCATGCCAACCTATGCCCCTCAACCCACCCTCATGGCCTCTCATACACTCCAGGCCAACCTATGGTCCTGCACCCACCCTCATGTCCCTTTACAGCCCCTATACTAACTTAGTGGCAACTCATGCCAACCATGCCCCCCCATGCCACCTTTTGCTCTTTCACCTACCATGCCAACTCTCCCAGCATGGACAAACCTCAGGACCAATGCTGAGGTTAAGTAGAGTTATTAATATCTATTGATGAATTCACTATTTCAGAAAAACCACCCTCATTGATTAAAAACCCATTCACTACATTTAACTTCTTTAATCCCTTATGAAAACAACCACTTGTAACTCTTTCGAGTACAAACACGTTTCCATCTGTTCCTATTCAGATGAAGTTACATTATTTCATAGTTTGCCATTGTGAGATTTGAACTCTTGATACTCTTTCGAGTACAAACCTGTTTCCATCTGTTTCAGATGAAGTCACATTGTTCCATAGTTTGCCATTGTGAGATTTGAACTCTTGATCTTGGGGTTACAAACCCAGTACCATAACCACTTGGCTATTTAGGCCAAGCGTAAAAACCACTTGTATTCCTAGTCCTTCTTTAAAGAGTTTATCACCACTTGTAACTGTCAATGAAACTGTGAATTGAAAGGTGCTCCAATAGGTTGTGCAATCAGTCATGCAGCACTAATTCTGTAACAATATCCCTCAGGCTATGTCAATAGACAGAGTGAAACAGCAAGCAATGATCATTTTTTAACACTACAGGCAGTATTTTCTAATATTTAAAATGATGGCCATTTAAATGCCTTGAGAGCTTGCAGTTCTTTTAACAGTTCTCTTGACAGTTCCAATGAGTTATGTACTTTTTATGCACATTCATGTGTACTTTTAACAGTCCCAAAGGATAACATATTCTCCAAAAGGAACCTGACTTCTCCCAAAAGTATCCTGGGACATATCCAAAAATGTACCTTACCTCCCCAAAAGGGTACCCTCCATCTTGAAAGAACTCCATCAACTTTAGACCTTCCTTTACTAGGTCTAAAGCGCACAAATCATATTTTGGACATCACACTTACCAAAATTAAATCTGACTGAGGCAGCTTTTTAATATGCACTTTAATATGCGCACTTGACTCTGTGAATCACAGAGATGCACATTAGAACCTGCTCCTGTTTCCACCACTCGTCCCCCGCGAAAAAGGCGGGAGGCCAAGTACAGCGGCGAGACCTCCGGATCTGGACCTCTGCCACCATTTTCCCTAGGGCTGAGAGCCTCTCCATCTGAGCAAATGTTCTGGCCCTTGTGTCCACAGGGAAGAGAAGGAGGGGCTCCACACCTCTACTTACCTAGGGTTGGTGACTAGGGTTGCCAATTTTAATAGCCACAACCTCTTAAAAGTGGATTCTTACCAGACAGCCCAAGCTGTGAATTCAAAAATAACACCATCTCCTACTGGAAGTCTGAAGCAAATTACATAGTCTTAAATTGTTGTGGATAATAGTTTCAACGGTGACTCCATCAAAAAAAAATTTCTTCTTTGTCTCAGTAGTTCCAGTATCACCCTTTGTAAAAGTAACAAAGAGGTGGCTTTATCTTGAAGTCCAGGACTTGATTTAATATCAGAAACATCTTATACTTTAAAGCAAAAATACCTCCTGGGTAAAATGGTCAGGAATAACTAATTATGATAGAGTTACTGGAAATGTTATACTTGCTGATTTTCAAAATAAAAATTTGATTTAATACAACAAATATGAAGGTTAAACCCACAAGATAAATAGTTCCTTGTTATAAATGCTCCAATTGAGCTCAATGTACTATTGTATTATGATCGCTGTGTTGTTCAACATTTTCAAAATTTGTTGGCAAATGGTGTATCTTTAAAGTAATTTGCACGTTGCTGCATGCAAGGAAATGCTAGCAAGTTTCAGCTTGTGAATACAAGGTATTGTTGAGCTGTCCAGGCAGTAACAACAAGCAACGGGTCTCAGCAAGGAGCTATGTGACTTGCGGTCAGGAGAATTAATGCCAGGGGAGCAGGACAAAACAAAAGGGTACAACTGCATGCCACGTGCACCAAGATAAAAAAGCATAATTTTATTCCAACATTAAAAAAAGGATTGGTGTCAATAAGTAAAACACCTGTCAGAAAATACACTGTAGGCATCAACAATACACCCCAGTGTTATAGTTTGTTAATATAAATCAAAAGCCTGACATTAACAATCTACTGTTGTATTTTTGCCATTTCCAGAACTGCAAACACTCCAGCTTAGTACTGACATGAAGCAATGGAAACAACTAAATACATATTCTTCAATCTAAAACATCCCTAATATTTAACTTCAAACAGAGCTATGCTGACTGGCAAACAAAGCATTCAATCTTCATGTAACAATTGCATTAGTTACTATTTTATGACCTGATAATAGCATTATTTGTTCACCACTGTCTACATTTTTATAATTCTTGTTTCAGCATTTTTTATTTTCAAAGTGGCGCTGAGTAAGTTTTTCAAAGTTATCATTCAAAAGTGTCCAGGCCTCCATGTAATGGGCTGAAAAATATGAGAGGAGGTGGTGGTGGTGATGAAGGGGAGGGGAGGCAGAGGTGGATGGCATGTTCCCACAGGAAAGCATGTCAGTGTGGAGCCAACCAGCTCCATGCCAAGCAGCTCCCACAGCCATAAAGCATTGTGGGGCTCTTTAACCGGAGCTGAGTGGAGGGCTGGAAGTCTTGCCCTCCAGAACTGCAGGCCAATCCGATTGGCTGGTGGCTCCATCAGTCCCTGCAGTGTCAGGAAGGCATCAGTGGCCACTGCCGGGATCGCAGATGAGAGTGGAGACCAAGGCCTAGGATCCTGGGGAAGGCAAGTCCAGGGTCTTGGGCCAGGAAGGTTTGGGAGTGTTAGGGACAAGAGTAGTGGGGGGAAGAAGGTGGATTTAGGAGAGGGAGCAGGTAGGAATGAAGATGAGGTTCTGTCTAAGGGCGCCATCACCAAAGGCATACCCTGAAGAGCAACCTCACCCACTCCCTTCCTTCCCACCTTTTAACCATTTCAGGTTAAAATCAGGTTTTTCACTCCTGCTCTGCTGTGCATGCCAAATCTATTATGGCATGGGTTGCATATTATTAAGGTCAACAGGCTTGATAAGAAGTCCAACTGACCCTTAATTGGTCATTGTAATATGGTGGGCTGTCATGGAAATAGTGATGTATATAATGTTATTGGAAATTATTTTAAAATTGACTTGTAATAGGGTCTATGTCTGTGGATGTGAGTATGTGTGTCTTAATTGGATTAAAGCCAGCTAGTCTGTGTGCTTTGATGTATAGTAGTTTTGAGGTGTCAAACTGTAAGGTACAGGGTACATTTGCATTTTGTTGAATAAACCATTCAATGACTGGGGGTGAAATCTTGCACCTAGTTAGGATACACCAAGCAATATATTTATATTACTAATAAAATTGGTACTGTAAAAAGGGTTTCATTGTTAGAAGAGGTGGAATTCAAAGGGCCTGATGATACAATGAGAATTTGCATTCAAAGGGAAGGCTAGGTATATACAGAAGAGTTTTGTGTGTGAGTCAGAAGCATGTCGCCTGTAAGCCTACAACTGCACAAAGGAACCTCATTTTGAATTTGTAAGATAAAATGTGCTTTGCCTAGTGCCTGTTCAAAGTCTGTGGGTTGTTGTTGCCTTGGTGAAGATTTATTTAGGAGCGATTAATTTGGGGATTTATTTAAAATTTATTATGGTAATAATTTGTAGACGTGTATGTGTTTAATTCCTTGTTAAATTAATAAACGTTTAATTTAATTTAAATAAAAACCTCTGGAGGCTTAGTGGTTTCATTCCTGAATTCAGAGTTGCATCTCAAACATACCAATTGAAAATATAGGTTATGACAGTTGTTTAAAATTTCCCTCTGGGATTTTAAATAACTCAGCCTTTACCAACTGCTGTGCATTAACAAATTGGGGGCTCTTGATGGAATAATATTTGTAATTCCTTGATTGATTTGGAATTGGTGAATCTTAAGCTTATGAGTACAAGAAGCACTTTGAATTCAGGAGTTGGTGAGGTTTTTTGGAAGTGGTGAGACTGCAAGATTTCACCCCCAGTCTTTGAATGGTTTATTCAACAAAATGCAAATTTACCCCCACCTTACTGTTTAACATCTCAAAACTACTATACATCAAAGCACCCAGACTAGCTAGCTTTAATCCAATTAAGACACACACACATACACACACACCCACAGGCACAGACCCGACAACAAGTTCAATTTAAAATCATTTCCAATAACATTAATATCTTCATGACATGGACAGGCAGCCAATTTCGGTGCATGCATGCCCACCACCCCCCGTATAATGGGGATGAGCTCTGGGGTGAGTGGGAAGGTGGTGGGATGGGTGCCCACCCCATTTTACGTGCCCCCCCTGCGGGAAACACGCCCACCAGGGCCATGTAAAATTCAGCCCAATTCTGTGGAGATGCATGAAACAGTGCTTGTCACTTCAGCCAGTAGCTGAGTTAATCTGACCACATTCTGGCAGCAGTGTCTTCATCTGACGAACATCTAAGCTTTGGAATTCCCATCCTAAAACTGCCGCTTCTCCACCTCTCTTTCTTCCTTTAACATGCTTCTTGAAACCTACCCCTTTAAGCGAGCTCTTGGTCATTTGCTCAAATATCTTCTCATGTATCTCGCTGTCAAATTTTGTTTGATAACACTCCTGGGAAATGCCACGGGATATTTTACAACATTAAAAGCACTATATAAATGCAAATTGTAGTTGCTGGAATGAGGAAAAAAGAAATTAGCCAGAGCTTCTGGCCCTGATTACCATCCAGCTGGAAATGTGCCCAAGTAAGTGGTGTGTGAGGACAGAATTGGCCTCAGCTGTGATGACTGCCATAGTCAAATGACCCAGCAACAGTCAACATCAATGATTACACCTGAATAACGGTCCCTTGAATGATGTGCTGCAGGGAGATCAGTGTCTGTGGAACTGTACAATGAGGCAACACCTTCAGAAGGGCAGAGGTGCAGGGCAGAGCAAAGCATATTAGCCAGAAAAAAAGAAAATAAGTGATAAAAATGTCTGCCATAGTCACCATGCATTACAATAGCGGGAGATGTTCCTCAGTATCTTGAAAGGATTACCACCGCCCACAGTTATTTCCTCATTGCTACGAGCCTTTCACTCAGTTGTACTCCAGTTATATAGAATTTACAGCACACAACCTATTTGCCATTTGCCCCAAATGATCTATGCAGTTGTTTATGCTCTATATAAACATCTTCCCACTCTACTTCATCTAGCCCTATTAGCATATCCTTCTATTCCTTTATCCCTCAGGTAGTTAACTTTCCCTAACTACATCTATGTTATTCACCTCAACAACTCCACGTGGTAGCAAGTTCCACATTCTAACCACTCTCTGGGTGTAGAAGATTCTCTTGATCCTTATAGAATTTATTTATGACTCGTATATTTGAGAAGCCTAGTTTTGAACTCTCTCACAAGTGGAAACAGCTTCTTTATGTCTACCCTACCAACACCCTTCATAATTTTAATGATCCCCATTAAGCCTTTTCTTTTCTGTACAATAATGCAGATGAAGTGTTATGTTTATTGGAACTGAGATAATCAACCTTCTGTGGGTCTTTTCTCCGTTCTATTTTAGAAATATTTCTTAAGATTTGGGCTTGATTTTCTGGTCGGCTTTCAGCCCTCCTATTTGCTACGTTAAACAAAGCATTTAAGGCACGGATTTGCTTGTAACTAAATTCATACAAGAAATTAATCAAATAACGGGTTCATAAAAATCTACTAAGAGTCAGACTTGAGAGGTAGAATATAGCCAAAAGGTGGAAGAAAAATCAAATCTTGTGTACTGTCGCTTTTAAAATCACAATTTCTGAAATAATTTGTTTGACATAATATGTGCCATGTATGTTTAACACTGCAGTTGGAGTATTATAGCCAGTTTGGGCACCTTACTTTAGAGTGTATGTCAAAACCATGGGAAGTGTGCAAAAGTGATTCACTAAGATGGGTTGAGAGTCTTTAGATATGAGTGAATATAAAAGCTGGGGCTCTTTCCTTTAGAGCCAAGGAGGTTGCTAGTGGATCTTAATACTAGGGTGTTCAAAATGATAAAACATTTTTATGTGTTTTCATTTCAGACTTCCAGCATCTGCAATATTTTGCTTTGTATTAGTTTTCATTAAGATGGGTTGAAAGGCTTTAGATGTGAGTGAATAGAAAAACTGATGCTCTTTCCAAAGTGAATAGATCTTTCCCAATGTTGGCGTAGATGTGAAATGTTAAATGGCCTTCTATGGTTATATTCTATGATGATAGCTTATAATGCAGATATGTGCAATGAGCTTCTGAAACATTTACTATTGTGATTTTCACCTTTTAAATTAAAATGTAATACCAACACACAGAAGACCAGGAGGTACAGGCAATCATTTCCTACCATAGGTTAAGTTGAAAATTTAAACAACCCTCACACACTTTCATTCACTCCATTTCATGTTCAATTATCAAAACTTTTTGTTTGAGATTCAAAACATTTTCCTTTGACAGCACAAAGAAAAACAGTGGTACTGCAACCTTAACACTTTTTTTCAGATGTGCCAGACTTTCAGATGGAACACATGTTGCCTTTATCATCCCCTTAAATAGAAACAACATTAAACATCCTCCGGGACACACACCCACCCTATCACGTCGTGCTTAAATCCCAGAAGCAGCCTTGATGAAAGCATGTATCATCTAATAGTAATGCTTCGAGAGATTTTCGTTTTGAACGTATCAAAAAATGTCAATTTTTCCCAAAAATTGTGAAAACATATTTTGTTGTATAGTTGCCGCGCCATGTTTATATAATAACTCAATGCAATATGAACATGACAGTTTCTGGCAATAGCCAGCAGTGGCTTTCTGCATTAATTAGTTCGATTGTGAAACACATTTTGCAGACAAAGACACTCACCCCATTGACTGCTCTGCTTACTAGAGTGCCCCGAGCCAGGAGCAACTGTCACATTGTCCCACCACCTGTTTGGAACTTTTTGAAGCTCAGGGCAATGAAATGTCCTCTAACTGAAACACACACCCTCCCACCCCCCACCCTTCTCCGACAGCTGAAGACTGGAAGCCCCCGTGCAGCAGTTAGTTGTGACTAAAGATAGCAGAATGTTTAAACAGTCACACGGAGCACAGTCCACATTCAGCGCGAGAGCTATTTTTTTCTTAAAGATACTTGACAGCTATGGGGTTGGTTTCCTATTTCTTTCACCGGCATCCGCCTTTTAGACAAGAAAAACACCCCAATGAGCTACTGCGCTTCTATATTTATAACTGCTTCAGTCACGAAAGGCCTTATAGACCTATTTATAATTCCTTGGAGTGGCTTGAGATCAGAGGTGATTGCCATAAAAAGAGCTGAGTTGTTAATCTACCCTTAATTGATGTATTTTTGGTTCACTCGGCTTTTTAAAAATATTAGCTTGACCGCATTCAGCACGGGTTAAACCAAGAAACGTGCACCTCTCATCCACAGCAAGTTATTTTATCGATGTGGTTCCCTTGTCCTTGTCAGGGTGATATGCTTCACTCTTGTCTTTTATGATTATAATCAACTTCTCCAGCCGCTGTGCAAATTGACCGAGAGACGACTTCGCCCTCGCAACCACTCAGGAGCATGAAATGGTTGGAAGAGCCGAGGTGAACCTCAGCCGCGGGGGCTGAGACTTGAAGTGCTATCCCCGGCTGCCAGTGGATACAGGGGCGGGGGGAGTCCAGTTTCAGCGCTCACACAGCTAGGCTGCAGCCGAAGCTGTGCATCAAAATCAAAGGAGCTGCTTTGGAAAATCGCACCTTCCCATCCACCACCTCCCCCCACCCACACTCCATCACAAAAAAGCCACATCTGACGGCCTGAGCTCTGTAAGATGTGCCACACACAAGCAGAATGGCTATCAAGGCAAAAGCTGCAGGATTTGCTTCGAATAACAATCATGAGGATAGGTGACACAAAAAATAATGGCAGCGCTTTTTATTCATGAGGAAAACCTCGAGATGGGAAGCGATTCAGGCTCTCACAGGTTTCTAAAGAAGCTGAAAAATAAATATTTGCAGCCCCCAGAGCGGGAGAACAAGGTAGAGGAGAAGAAGCTTCCTACCTGCATGAGTTTTCTGAGCACTGTTTCCCATCACTTCCTTTCATTTAAAGCAAGGCAGAGCTGGTGAGGTTTCTTTCATGGGTATTTCACCAATGTTGTAATCTCTGCTCCTGGCTTCAGAAGGTCCATCTACTCGCCGGTGCAAGATGTTTTATTAAAAAAACCAGGGAGGTTTGAGTCTCCAAAGTGATCTCCAAAGCACCGCTTGTCTTCGACACAAAGAAAACCTGTGCAACTGCTCGTGTGCGTTGCTCCCCGAATGGTTGATCAGAGTCCTCCTTATCTGGAGAATCGCGCAGAGAGTGCAATTGGCCAGGCTATACACACACACACACACACACACACAGTCGACGCTGAAACGACCCACTGGTCCCTGACTTAGAGAAAGTCAACTACTTCCGACTGCGATCTCTAATGATCCTCCACCTCCTGTCACTGCTTCCCACCGTACAGGATCGATCATTCCCGTGCAAATCAACACGCGATAAATCCCAACTCATCCAACCACACCGCCTCGGGAATCCTGACCCCGAACAATGCTGCTGGTCATCTGCACCGAGAGCACCAACATCTCTATTATTTCCTGGCAGCCTGACTGCAGCCCCCACCCCCCAACTCCCACACACAGTCACAAACGAAAAACTGATTCTTAATCTGTGACTGGCATAGTGTGAGAACTACATCACGCCTTAGGAATGCTTTATAGAACCTAACGTAAAGAATAATGCACTGGTACAATCAGGATGGATTTATAGAACCGTTATATTGTGCACCATCATTTAATCTGAAACTTTTATAAAATATATTAACCAAATAAATTGAATTCCTACAGAGTTTCTCCCTTTCAACATGAAAACAATATTTTCTTCGCTCGGATCATATGTTGATTTTATATTTTTTTTCTAGTATAAAGATTAATGATTAGGAAATTCCAGCTTGCTTGAAAGACAATAAAACCAACCACCTAACGTTAACATGTGATGTAACATCAAAATTCCATTGTGGCATATGTAATGACAATGAGTTATGAGGATCGCACTGAGTAAGATTATTCTTACTTGGACAGTTAATGAACATCAGAACCTCAAGAAGGTATTGTAATCTCACTGACATACTGCCAGCACTTTGTTACATTTCACATATTGTTAAATGTGTTTTTACATCTTATGCTGGTGCCATTCATGATAAGTATAATAAGCTTTGTATGACGTAAATGAAAAGGCATTAACATCCACACTGGCATGGGGCCAAAGGTTTTAGGTGGCTTATAGTACAAATCAACTCGTTTTGATCAAGTAATAATAATATATATTTTACACAGAAGGCATCGGCATACTTCACAATTTTCCCCAATTTCTTTGAGCTCCAGGTGTTTCCCACTGCAACCTCTGTAAAACCTACAGCCCTGCACATAACCCACAAGTTAACTGTTTATATCAATCAAATGCCCCCACTGAATGGTGGCAATGTGAATATTCTATCTCACACCACAAGAGAAGAGCAAAGGAGCAAGAGAACCACCACCCCCCAACCCTGCAAAAATCACAGTAAATTTAAGTAAACTTCAGTGCAATGTGGACAATTTGAGCAGACCAGGAATAATTGCTGGCTAAAAATGTATTTAGCATACAAAATATATTTCAATAACTTATTCAGATTGTTTGGAAAAGAAGGGAAAACAGCATTTAATCAGAGTAGCTATAGTGTTAACTTCACTTTTAGCTCAGTTGGGATAGTACTCTTGCTCTCAGGCAGGAGGTTGGAAACCTTTGTCCCAGGATCTTGACTTTCAGCAATAGTGGAAATAGGAAATAGCAAGTCAGCAAACTGAAGAGATATAAAACAAATTGCTGACTCACGGTCCCCTATTTTGCACTATTACACAAAGTCAAATGCAGGACTTTAGAAATTAAATTAACAGTGCAGTACTCAGTGATCACTGCATTGTCAGAGATGATGGATTTTGGATGAGATGTTAAACTATAATCTTATTTCTATATTTGCATGATGTGACAATTTGAAGATGAACAGAGCAGTATCCTGTCAACATGTGTCCTTCAATCAACATCACAAGAAACATATTTTACCTCGTTCACCTCGTTGCTCTTCATGTGATTTGGCAGTATGCAAAATGGCTGCCATTTTTGCCTACAAAGTAGTTCATTGTATGTGAAGCATTCAGAGATATAACCAGGGGCTACTCAGATGTAACTCTTTACATAAGGATAATAAAAAACTTAATTTTTATCCAGCAATAAAGATGATCTTTCTGGGCCAACCGATTTGATGTTTTCAATGCCTGCACTGTGACACTAGAACAAACAGTAATAGTGCAATAATAGTTACTCAAACATCAGGGATAGCTAAGTCACTGTAATATTAACCAAAGATAACTCAAATACTGACATAAAATAAAGTTCGATGAAAAATAACATTTTAAAATATGGACTCTGTTTTATCCTCCCTATTTCACCACTCTCTCCTTTTCTTTTCTTGATCTTCTTGACTCTATGTTCATTTTTACCTTCTATTTTTTCCTATCCAATTTATCAATTTGTTTTTTCTAACTTTAAATCCTCCCCCCAACTGTACATGTTGGAAATGGAAGCAAGAAAATACTTGGTTTTCATCATTTGAAAACCAGTTTTAGGGAATGAATTTTCAGCCAATCAAAAATTCAAAGAGGAGAATAATCACAAGGTAGATTTGTGCAGGTCACTGTACCATATGGTTTTGACATTATGGGGAAGATGTGGAGTCTGCCTGCCCTGTGGAAATGGAGTAGTGGTACTCCAAAAATAATGGGACCTAAAAGTAATTTCCACCCTGTTCTTGCCAGCCATTTGCCTGTCTCTATCTTTCACAGGATGCAATGCTGGGTGACTGGAGCACCTGCCTGAGTCAAGTGGTAGTCCCTTTTCATTTACAAGATAGGGCCCTATGGTGTGCATAGAACCCAACCTGGCATTTCAGGACATGGCTGAGTGGACTGGCACCATGCATATTTGGCACAGTTCTGATTGGTGGTCCAACTGAAGATGAGTCCAGCATATAAGTCTTAATTTATTTCTATGGTTGTTGTGTTGGAGGGTCAGCAAAGCTTGTGTCACTGCCACATTGGTGTCCCTCCCCCACCCCTTCCCAAGAACAGATATCTTCTGCAGGCATACCTGAGTGGTTGTTTTGTTCACACCACATAGCTGAATGACATACAACCATTTATTTTCTTACATGTAATAAATACAAGAAATGAACTACTCTTGTTGATGGGAGGATATATGTAATTAACTACTTGACATATATTACTGTAGTCAGTCGGACCTATTCTGAATGAAGTGGACTTTTATGCTTCAAATAAGAGAAAAAAGATTTGAACCACAGCTCGTCGAATACCATCACCTCCAAAGCAGGCTGGATTTCCTTCCTTTTACTAGGGAAGAGTCAGGATGGGACTCATACTCATGTCTCCTAACCTAGCGTGATCCTGTCATAGGTTCCTGAGATGGGGTTGTTCCTGTTTGCAATGCAGACTCCGGGTGAGATGCTTGCCTCAGGAGGAAGCTTGCTACTGTCAAAGGGGGAAATGAAGGTGGGGCTGCAGCAGGGCATCCTTTAGAGTAGAGTGGTGAAGTAGTGGCAAGTCTTCCTTGACGTAGAAAGGGTGAAATGTCTAGCTTGGGGCAGAGATTCAATAATGGGCCATCCTGCCTGGTTTTCGCCTCACTGTTATTACTGGCATTATATGGAGTAATTTTTAAAAAACGAATACTTGGAGGTATTGCTAAAAATAGGCTCATGAGGTCTAGTATCGAGCTTCAATTGCATTGAATGTTCTGGTGCATTTGCAATTGAATTTTGCGTAAGATTCTATGAGCTTGTTGCTAGTGTTGCAGTTTGCAGGTTCAGCAATGTGACCTCCTCAGCTCTACAATTTCAAAATTACACAAACTCAAAAAAATGCCCAAGTATTGAGTCTTTACAGTTTTCATTTCTTCAAAGTTATGAGACAAAGTTATGCAAAAATTTAAATACTGTACACTATGGGCCAGATTTTCATCCCCTCAATGGAGGTGTGAATCGTGTTGCGAAACGCTGAACTTAGATTGTTATTTTTTGCTGGTAAACAATTTTCCTCTGCTTTCCTAACCCCACATTGTTTTCATGTGGTCTTTCTGTGGGTCAGGAAGGCTTAGGGTGTAAAAGACACACACACCTCTTCCAAGGTTGGGGTCCCCACTGTGAGGCCCACAGGAAAATTGTATTTCCTCCTGCACACTTTTTCATGTGCTAGTGTGGGTTTTGGAAGCCCTAAAACAATTCACCTCCTTGGAGAGTTCCTGATCACTGGGGGAAGCCCGCTGAGGAGTTGAGAACATTCTGAAAAGCAAATGTAAAAAGTTTTGACACCTTTAAATGTCACTATTAGATGCTGTATTGTACTGTTGATGTGTTCTAATGCAGCAATTCATCGTAAGGACCTTTTCTGCAAAGGTAATTTGACCCTTACATTGAACAGCATTGTTTAACTGTTGTCATGCATTACAGCACTTTTTCCATGGAAGAAAGTGCCATAATATATTAAAAATGTAAAAAATAAAGTCTGCATAGCTCTGCTGACATGTTTTGTGTTGTGATTTAAATCGAGTGACAGCTCTGCCTGTTTTAAAAAACACTGCTGTTGAATGCTGAAAAAAATTTCTGAACATATTCCTCTTCATTGATTGACAGGCACTGTACTTTGAAATGGAAATTGGACACCATTCTGTTCTGTCAGTTTCAGGCAATGTAGCTGGATGCTTTTGTTATGAAAGCTGTAGCCATTGTGAACACTTGGCTGGGTTTCAAAAGCTATAATGGCTTCAGCTCAGCAGCTCATCTATTGAGCCAAGAAGAGGACCTAATAACAGAAAAAGCCTTTGATATAGTCTCTTGTTTGTTTACAAGCCTAACAGGCACATCTAGGTTACATTTTTTTTGCGCTGGAGCTGTATTTTTCTTTCCTGTATCAATGATAGTGTGCTTGAATTCATGGTTTTATTAGATTGGAAAAAATTAAACCTTTCCCAATGATTTTAAAATAATTCCCATTGCTATTGCATAGGTCCTGAGGACTGTACATAGTGTCTTCCGGGTGAGTGGCTATGATACATGGGGGGTGGGGGGGGGGGGGGGGGGCAGGCAGATGACATGGGCAATCCGAGGGGGCATGGGACAGGATTGGGTTGTTTTGGAGATGGTGAGAGATGAGGTTTAGGTGCATTTAAATAATGTTGGGAGCTATGCTGCTGTGTTGGAGAACCGAAACCGGTTTTCTAATCAGCCTGCCTCCACACCCATACTGCTCATGAGTTGCACCATCTCTCGCAAAATGCACTGTGAATCTGACCTTATGTAAAGACAGAAATCCCAGCCTAAGTCACACATGGGTCGGGTGTGCATTTCAGAAGGCAGGACGGGTTTTTCCGAGCCTCCAGGGAAATCAGGCCCTATAACTCTGAATTAACACATTAATGCTATTGAATTAATGATCAAATTACAAATTTGCTTGAATTTCCTGTTTCTAGACTGAAAAGCAAAAGGAGATGACAAATGGATAATGGTTGTGCTTGCACCTGCAGATTAAGGATGAGTTTAATACATAAAAAGCTATTTCATAGCATTTAGGATTAAATCAACTGGCATTCTGATTTATTACACTAATCTTAAAGATAATTATTAATAATAATAGCTGTGCACATTTCTTGATGCTTGGCCTCAGTGTAAACTACCCCTCACTATTTATTCTGTAAACATCCCCTGTAAAAAAAACTTTCAAAAACTATACAAGTTAATGCTTTCTTCAGCACATTCATTCTTTTGGTGGCATTTTGCACATTTAATTAACAAGTTTTGCAGGAAATCAGATTATTGAATTAATTTAGGAAAACCTGATGGAACATTTGATTGAAACAGTTTGAATGCCATTCAATCCTTTATTTTCTTACATATAATGAACACAAGAAATGAATTACTCTTGATGACAGGAGGAATGTGTAACCTACTCTCTGACTCTATAACACTGTAGTCAGATGAAGGTGTAGCCCAAAAACTGTCTTAGGTTATCATACAACATTTAAAAAAATCAGACTGTGATGCATTTTTAAAGACCAGCTTTCAAACCATTGTGAAAGCTGTGATTGCAGCAATGGCATCTTAATATTTTAAACATTCTTCCCTGAAAGGACCCATTAGCCTCGCTATTTTAATTCATCTCAATTCATCAAGTAGATACTTAAGCTACATTTTTTTCTTTTTTCTAGCCATTCATAGATTGTCGGTCTCACTAGCAAGGCCAGCATTCATTGCCCAGCCCTAACTGCCCTAGAAAAACAACTGAATGACCTATTTGCCGTTGACCATTAAGATTATCAAAATTCAAAATCTTCACAATAAGAAAAATCCAACAGCTTGTTTGTTTTTAAAAGCAATAATGTCATCATACGATGATGCATTATTGATGACAAAAGTAGATAATTTAAGAGGTAGGCTCAGGCAGTGTGACTCATTTCATTTATGACCTACAGTAATGTCAGTGACAGCTGACCTACATTTATTTTTACTGGGTTGAATCTGATCTGTGCGTACTAAGCTGGAGGGATCTCTTCCAGTACATATTGATGTCCATTTTGTTTGAGATGCTTCACATGCATATGTACTGTACTGGCCTGTACTTCCATTAACACCAGGTAGGATAAAATCCGCAATAGCTTTAAAGGCTGTATGTTTCTCAATAATCAGGCACAGTTAAAAATAAAGTTTCTGCGTTGACCCTAATTAATTTAAAAAGCTGAATAAATGTTTTTCAGAAGAACTACAGCCATATTTGACTGAATACACATTAAATTGTTGAAAACATCTCTATCTTATTCAGAAGAATGGAAATTAAACATTGGCCAGCATCTTCTGGTCGGCAAGCAGGAGTGGGGTCAAATTGTCTACAGCCTATTAAGGCCATTAAAAAACCAATTTAACTCACTAATGGACCTGCCCGTTTAACCTTAAGGTTGGCGGGCAGGCCGAGAGACTAGGTGGGCTTGTGAAAAAGCATGAAACCTCATCCACGGGTGGGGTGAGGTTTCATGAATGATTTTAAAAATGCAGAATATTTTACAATAAAAATTATGGACATGTCCCAACTCATTTGACAGTGTCACATGAGGGGGCAAGGCAGGGAAATTTTTTTCTAATCTTCATTCAAAGTTTTAAATTGGAGCTGATCTCCCTGAAGCAGCACTTTGCCTCAGGGAGATCTGTGCACTCCTTCACACGCATGCACACTAAAGAGCGCATTCCTGCTGAGAAAAACACCCTGCCTGCACAGTGAGCACATAGCGCTTCCTAGGGCACATCACGCCAGGTGGGCCTTAATTGGGCTGCCCATGTAAAATGGCGGCCGCCCCCAACCAGGGGCGCCAATTGGAAGCCCACCCGCTCCTGCACTTCCCCCCCAACAGAGGGAAAATGTTGCCCATTGAGTTGATATGTCGGTCATTTCAATGTCTTATTTATTGGAGTTGAACTTTTGAAATGGATAAGAATATCAGCAGAGCTGCAACATAGGGCAGAATTTTTTGCCTGTCAGGCGGGTAGGCCTGACCCAATCTTCGGCGGGCAGGGAGACGATCCCCGCTGGAGAAGTGGGCCCCGCTGCCATTGTGATGATCAATGGGAAGAGCTATGTGCTTCCTCTGTGGATGGATGGGGGGGATGGGGGGGTGGGGGGGGGGGGGGGGGGGGGGGGGGGTGGCGGTGGGATTCCCCAAAAGCAAGAGTGCACTCAGGGAGATTGCTTCCACATTGAAAAATATGAAAAATAGAAAAAAAATCCCCTAACATGTCTCTCTCATGTGACAATGTCACACATGAGATGGGACATGTTCATCATTACATCATAACTTTATTAAAATTTTTGAAACCCTGCATGAAACCTCATCCCGCCACTGGATGAGATTTCATGTTTCATCTAGTTGCTGCCGGGGCTCCTGGCCTGCCCGCCAACCTTAAGGTTGGACAGGCAGATCCTTTAATTGTTTAAATGATCCTGTCAATGGCCTCAATTGGCCATTGACAGGTCGGCAGGCCTGCAGCTGATTTTGCTGCGCCCCCACCTTCCTGAAAATTTAAATGGGATGGGATGATGTTCCACCACCCACGATCAGCTCTGCACTGCAATTTCACATGGGTGGCCAATTAAATCCTGCACAGCATGGATCGCGAGCTGTAGCGCTGAGCACTACCTGTGCGGGCGGAGACAGGAGGGAGTGTTGGATCCAACGCTCTTTCACGCATGCACACAAAAGAGTGCTTCAATCCCCTCAAGGCAAGGAGCTGCCTCAGGGACATTGAAGTGCTTTTTAAAGACATTACTAAAAACATTAAAAATTTAATGAAATGTGTCCCCTCATGTGACTGTGTCACATGAGATGGGACATACTTTTATTTTCAAAATAAAATTTTTATATAATCATTGTTAGCTTTAGGAAACTTCATCCCGCTCGTGGATGAGGTTTCCTAAAAAACGTAAAGGTCGCTTGGCCTTTTCGCCTGCCTGCCGTCATTGCCCATCATATTACATTCCAGCCTGTCGGTCCCGCTCCCACATGCCAAATGTAAAATTCTGCCCCTAATTTTTAAATTTATCTTTGATGAGTTGGCCTCTTTCTGATATCTAAAAGTGCGTGACCCATTTAACCAAAAAGGTTGGACAGTACTTTGCTGTGCAGAAAACTAACAAATGTCCATAACATACTAGAAAGTCCTGAACATTTATGATTCGATACGTTTAAAATGCCTGGAGGAGAGACATTTATAGTGCATTTAAAAACCCACACGGTAACTGCAAATGCATTAGAACAAATAATTAACATATAAGGAAAGTTTTTCCAATCATGGAATTGCTGTTGAGTCTTAGGTAGGAGAATGGGCAACAGGTGGAGTGCACCACCAGAATTTTCTTTATTCTTTCAAGGGATGTGACATTTTTTACAAGGCTAGCATTTCTTGCCCATCCCTAACTTCCCTTGAACTGCGTGGCTTGCTAGGCCATTTCAGAGGGCAGTTAAGAGTCAATCACATTGCTGTGGGCCTGGAGTCACATGTAGGCCAGACCAGATAAGCATGGCAGATTTCCTTCCCTAAAGGGCATTAGTGAATCAGATGGGTTTTTACAACAATTGATGATAGTTTCATGGTCATCATTACTAAGGCTAGCTTTACATTCCAGATTTATTAGTTAAATTTAAATTCTACCAGCTCCCATGATGGGATTTGAACCCATGTCCCCAAAGCATAAGTCTGGGTCTCTGGACCATAGACAATTCCGCAGAAGAAAAACTAACACAACCTATCTGGTTCTGCAGCAGATGCATGTTCTGGCTGATGAGTATAGAGTGTGTAATGCTGATGATAAAGTAATTCAGAAGATGTGGGTTTGTAGTTTTACATTTTCTCATGGAGACCTTTGATTTCAAATGACAGCTTCAAGCTACATTCAGAATTGGATTCCAGAATTATGCCAGTTTTACCACTTCTACGTTCAACCACAAGGTGGGGTGCTTTGCAGCAGAGCAGTTGGTCACCCTAAGTGAGGACCAACCAACAGTATTTGACCCATTGCATTGAATCACACCTCTGGTCAGCCATTCTGAAACCATCCACTTGGAGGAATCATGGCATCAATAAATGCTGTAGTGATCCATGAGGAAAGCAATATATACCTTGACATAAAAAAGTAGCGCAAGAAGTTGATAATTCATTCAGTTAGTTTCTTTCCCAAACTTAACTATTCACCTTACAATTTAATCAGACTTCCTCCAAACTCATCTGGAAGAAATTCACTTGTTAAGAAAAAGCAACTGCCAAAAGAGAAGGAATGCAGAATATTGAAAAAAATAAAGCGTGCTACATTTTAAATTTACACAATATGGTCCAAGATGATGGCAGGTTGCTGGGGGTTCATGATCACCACCCCCCACCCCTCCCCCCGCGCCCCCCACCAAATCACTCATTTTGAAAATGACCAACATGGCTTTGGAGGAGTATCCAGGAAACTTGTTCACTAACCGTTGGCCTCCAGGTTTGGTTTGCAAATGGGTGCAGTTCCCATTCCAGCCTTCAAGTTAGGTATATCGGCATTTCCAGCTTGGCTTTCTTCTTGCTAAGTCAATCAGAGCTTGAGGGTGACCCTCTCAGTTCGTCAAACCTAACTCTGCCACAGGCTGAAGAGACACTACACGTATCAGAGGCTAGATTTTACAGCTGGTAATAGATAGGGTGAGCCCCATTGACAGTATCCTGTTTTCCACATGACAGTAGCAGCAAGAATAAGATTTTAGCAGGTTTTCTGATTTTGCATCCCTTATTAAATGCAAGCACCGGGGGCCTATTACTGGTCCTCAAGGAAGGAAGCTGGTTGGGTGGTAGTAAAAGTGCAGAGTTTTCTCTCCTTGATGCCAATTCTGTAATCAACAGATTAAGACTGACCATAATTTCCCCTTCCCTGAGTCATCCTCCATAGACACATGTGGTGCCTTTGTTAGAGGGTGGGCACACTTATTTAAAATTTACTGCTCAAAATAGTAGATTTCACAATATTACCTGTCGATTTTCGCAGATTTATTAAGCATATAATGATCATCACTGACAACAATTAAACATGTATGTAACAGCAGCACTCATGGTAAAACTTTGAGCTCATCAGAGAATTCACACATACTAAGTTCTCAGAGTTAATAAGGTTGACTAGACCTCATCGAATTCTGAGATATTTTTCTAGCATCACCTCTTTCAAATCTTTTTTCAATCCAGTTATACTTTAACATTATCAAAACTTCTTTTCATGCCGCTTATATCAGTAACTTCAGTTTTACACATCCTGATTGATCTGCCAGTCGGGTGTTTCGGCTGAAGAAAGTTACAGAAATTCATGAACTATCAATGACCTTTTAATCTTTTACTTTTCCATCACTCTAGGCCATAATCCATTGATGGATGTAACACTACAAGGCTGCCTGCTCATGCAGCTGTTTTTGTATTATCAATACAACTCTTTATTCCACCTCCATCAAATTATCATGAAAAACGTCCTATCTGTCCTGTGTCCCTATGATATTGAAAGGTGAATAGCTTACATGATGCCATGTTGTTTACACACACAGTCCTGTATTTTAGAAATCTCAAAGTCAGATCTGTTTAAATCAAAGAAATAATCAAACAGCTTATGATAATAGCTGAATTAAGAAAATACTGGATTCAATTAATATAAAGAAATTAATAGAAAGAAAATTAATAGTAGCCGGTTAACCATTTCTTACAGCTTGAACAAAGAGAAGACAAGAGCACCAGGACCAAAGTTAAACGGTCTGATTGGAAAATGTCCCAAAACCAGACAAGAAATAATAAGATTTTCTTACAGGAAAGGGGACCTAATGCAATAACTTGAGCTGTTGAACCCTCTTCTTCCCAGCTTATGCTCTCCCTAAAACACACATGACCTGTAAATGAATGAGAATAGGTGAGTATTCCTCTGTCTTGTTCCTAGTGTCTTGGCCAGTGGAAGATGCTGAGGGAAGTACTGTTCCTCTAAACTTCTCTTCACAAAATAGAATGGCTACAATCTGAAACTAAGTGGAATGGAGTTGGAAATCAATCTTGTGTTGCACTACTGCATGATGCCCTCCTGGATTTTTTCAATGCACTGAGCTACAATACTAACCAACTGGTAAACTTCTAATTTTAACAAATGTCGTTTTTCTCTCTAGTGAGGACACAAGATCCAATCATCTTTCATACCTCAGTCAAATGACCAGTATTCACTTGTAAACCTTGACATTGATTGTCAGTAGAGTATTCTATCATGGTGACATTGGAGTGAATTTCACCTTATCCTTATCCAGCATTAATGTGTACACACAGACAAACACACACAGACAAACACACACACAGACACACACACACACAGACACACACACACACAGACACACACACACACAGACACACACACACACAAAATTACTCATTGGTGATCAGAAGCACAACTTTGCCTGACTTTCCATTCCTTACTTCAGGAGTACCTATAGTTATTATGATCTTGCCTAAGATCAGTTAACTTGATTGTTGCTTTCAAGCAGTTAAAGGTAATTTAAACACTTTTAATAGCATGTATTGGTTAGGGTTATTGATACAAATGGAAAAAATAAACAGACAATGATTGAACCAACTTTGTAACACTCTGAAACCAGTTGTACTTCTTTTGTAGTCACTGCCTTAGGTCACAACATGTAACATTAAATTTGGCAATTCATTTTAAAACTAAACATCCTTTAATACACTTTTGATGTAGGTTCCATAATACTTTCTGATTGGGAACAAAATTAAGGTTCTTTCTAAAAGTCAAAAAAGATGCATCATATACATTAATCTGGTTTCTAGTTATGAAAAATCACAATTGATTCCAACAATTCAAAGTTATGATCTTAGTAAGTTGATGTTGATTTATTGAAGTTGTTGACCTATACCCTGAATTGAAACTTGCAAGTTGTTCTGTGGAGGCCGGATCCTTAGCAGATTTACCTTTTTTGACAGTGTAACACAATCTGTGTTAATCCCCAGTGCAACCAGTCCCTTTAAACAGAAGTACAGTTTAATTGGCTGTCATTCTTTGTTCAGCAGGATCCAGAAAGCAAGTGGTGACTTGTACAGGGAGTGACGTGGATGATTACAATTTATTGCCATCAATGTACAAACAATTGCTTGAAATGCTGCAGCTGGAATTGCCCTTCGAATGGGATTATTGCTCAACCGCTCCTACTGCTGTATTATTCCAACTTCCAAGAGCTATCAGATTTGAAATAAAACTAGGGCTGACAGGAAATTCACACAAACTGGAATTTGCCCATCTTCTTCAATAGAAATGTATAATATGTTAATGCAGTAGGTTGTTTCAATTATTTGGTAATTAGCATAAAAAGACTGAATAAAATCTCCAAACAAGTCTTTGAGCATCGTTAATAATGACAAGATGATGAATAACTTTTAGCTTGCATTTACAGTAAAAAAAACCCCATTTCTGATTAGGGGGCCAAATTCTCTACAAGCGAAACCTTTTGCTTATGCATGATTTGGGAAGGGTACGGTGACAATGTATTATGTGCTGGATGCCATCCATGTTCTGTGTATGTTAAAAGGCTGTAAATATTGCATTAAGGCCACTGTGAATGCATCTTCAGTTGTGTGAGGTTACAGTTAATAGTTAAATTTTTATTCGGAACGAACTACTGACGGCATAAATACTTAGAAAACAATAATGCTTGAATCGGTTCAGAAGAGGTGAATATTTATTTCAGAATGTATTTCCCAGATGGTGTGAGAAACTGCAAAACTCTTAGAGGGCATGTGCACAGTTGACTTCCTGGTTGCTATATCCATACATGGGAAAGGCTAATATTCCTGTCCACTGCAGAATCTCTGAGACTTAATTATGGAAATTGAAATGGAGATGAAAGTCAAGTTCTGAACTGCAACACTGCTGAGGACACTTGTATTCCAGTACCTTTATGACAAAAGAAGCCTTTCAAGTGTTGGATGTTGGAACCAGAGGGCACTGCCTGCACTTAAAGGCAGGGGTGGGGAGGGGTGCTAATTTCAAAATTAATCTGCAGAAGTATATGGCCAGGATATTTTAGTCAGCGAGTGAGGGGCGGGGCCCACTCACTGTCGTGTGAAATGACGCGGGATGATGTTGGATGGAACTCCCAACGTCACCCCGCCTCATTTCAATTTTCAGGTCAGTGGGGGCGCAGACGAATCAACTGTGCGCCTGCCGACCAGTCAATGTCCTATTGAGGCCATTTAAAAACTAATTCAAGTAATTAATGGACCTGCCCATCCAATCTTAAGGTTGGCGAACAGGCCGGGAGCCCTGGCGGGCTTCAGAAAAAGCATGAAACCTTATCCATGGGTGGGTTAAGGTTTCATGAGGGTTTTTAAAAGTTTAATGAAAGTTTGATTAAAAGTAATGGACATGTCCCAACTCACACGACAGTGTCACATGAGGGAATGTGTCAGGGAAATTTTATTTTTGTACATTGACCATTTTTAAATTTGGTGCTGATCTCCCTGAAGCAGCGCTTAGCATCAGGGAGATGAGTGCATTCTTTCATGCGCATGTGCGAAGGAGCACACTCTCGGCTGAGGGACTCCCCCCCACCTGCCCGCACAGGGAGCGCATAGTGCTTCCTGGTGGACATCACACTGGGCAGGCTTTAATTGGCTCACTCACGTAAAATGGTGGCGCACCCCCGATTGGGGGCTCCGATCGGAGGCTTGCCTGCATGTGCCTGCTCCCGCACTTTCCCACCCCCCGGACGGGTGGAAAATTCTTTCCCATGAGTCATTTGGAACATGGCAATGTGATAAGCGTAATATGCTTGGGAGGAAGAGCATGACTGTGGGCCTATGTTTCCCATAGCTCTCCACTATGGGGGGATTTTCTCCTGTCATTTCTGAGTTTGTTGTAAACCAACTGATAAAGATTGATTATTATAATTAGTCAATAACTCCAAAATCATTGTATCATGGAACTACCAGAATGGTAGAAGGTAAACTAGATGGACCTTGGTCTTTTTGTTGTAATGCCTATATTAATTTCTGTATGCAGACTATGGCTATTACAGAAAAACTATTAAGGAGAGACAACTCTTATCTAAATGTAGCTAAGTCAGTAGAGTATTGTGTATTAGCTACACCTTTGACCCAAAGCTCACAAAAACCTTTTTAATTGATACAAAGGTAAATTTTAATTCACATTACTCTACCTAAATTCACATAAAACTATATGATGAAGATATATTTTATGATTTGTTTTCATTGTTTACTAAGGTGCTTACAAGCTCTCATCTAACATTATGTGCCATAGGAGATAAGATAAAATGATGTAATTGGAAATGGTAAATATATATATAAAAATTAGACACACGTTTGCAATTAAAGCAGACAGAGCTGCAGCCTGCAATGGATGGACTCTGGACTAAATAGATTGATTTTTTCTAATTCTAATATCCTGGCAAGATTTTTGACATTACTACAGAAATTCCTCAGTCAATGCTTTCAGACTGATTCTAACCAGGTCACATGACTTTCCAGTAATAAATATTATGTTAAGTGTAATTGGTAGCGATGATAACTCAATGTAAATTAGTCAACTTCACAGACAAAACTGAACTGATGGAAGAGTTGTGCCAAGGTGAGTCAGCCAAGGAGCAGCAAAATGGGTGAGCTAAAACCTGTAAATAGGTGGAACAATGACAGGTGAAATTCAATAGGGTTAAGCATAAGTATTAAGTATAGTCCACAAAGGACCATAAGCTGTTGGTGGAATTTAAATTAAATTAATAAATCTGGAATTAAAAGCGAGTCTCAGAGATGGTGAGCATGAAACATTCTTACTAACATCTGGGGCTCATACCAAAATTGGGGGAGCTGTCCCTTAGACTAGTCAAGCAACAGCCTGACATAGTCATACACACAGAATCACATCTTACAGACAATGTCCCAGACATCACCACAACCATCCCCATCCCTGGACATGTCCTGTCCCACTGGCAAGACATGCCCACCAACAGTGGCAGCATAGTGGTATACAGTCAGGAGGGAGTTACCCTGGGAGCTCTCAACATGGACTCCTGACCCCATGAAGTCTCATGGCATCAGGTCAAATATGGGCAAGGAAACCTCCTGCTGATTACCACATACTCTGCCCCACTCAGCTGATGGAACCAGTGCTCCTCTGTCTTGATCACCACTTAGAAGAAGCACTGATGGTGGCAAGGGCACAGCATGTACTCTGGATGGGGGACTTTAATGTCCATCATCAAGAGTCGCTCAGTAGCACCAGTACTGACTAAGCTGGCCAAATCCTAAAGGGCACAGCTGTTAGACTGAATCTGTGGCAGGTGGTGAGGGAACCAAAAGAGGGAAAAACCTACTTGACCTCATCCTCTCCAATTTACCAGTCGCAAAAGAAGCACCTGTCCATGACAGTATTGATAAGAATGACCACCGCACAGATGTGGTTACAAAGTCCCATCTTCACATTGAGGATTTGCTCCATTGTGGCATTACCACTGTGCTAAATGGGATACATTTTGAACGGATCCAGCAACTCAAAACTGGGCATCCATGAGGCTCTGTGGGCCATTAGCAGCAGCAGCGCTGTATTCAACCACAACCTGGCCTGGCTACCACTACCATCAAACCAGAGGATCAACCCTAGTTCAATGAAGAGTGCAGGGGGGCATGTCAGGAACAACACCAGGCATACCTAAAAATGAGGTGTCAACCTGGTGAAGCTATGATACAGGACTAGATTGCAAGCCAAATAGCATGACCAGCAAGTGATAGACAGAGCTAAGTGATCCCACAACCAATGGATCAGATCTAAGCTTTGCAGTCCTGTCACATCAAGTTGTGAATGGCGGGAATGACAATTAAGCCACTAAGTGGAGGAGGAGGCACAACAAATATGGCCATCCTCAATGAAGGCTAAAACATTTGCAGCTATCTTCAGCTAGAAGTGTCGTGTAGATGATCCATCTCGGCCTCCTTCAGAGGTCCCCAGCAACACAGATAACAGTCTTCAGCCAATTCGATTCACTCCACGTGAAATCAAGAAACAGCTGAAGGCACTAGATACCAATGCCTATTGGCCGTGACAACATTCCGCAATAGAAGACATGTGCTCCAGAATTAGCCTCGCCCCTAGCCAAGCTGTTCCAGTATGGCTACAAAACTGGCATCTACCCGGCAATGTAGAAAATTGCCCAATATGTCCTGTCCCAACAGGACATACAAAAACAGGACAAATCCAACCTGGCCAATTACTGCTCCATCAGTATACTCTCGATCATCAGCAAACTGATGGGAGGGATCATCAACAGTGCTATCAAGCAGCACTTACACAGCAATAGCCTGCTCACTGACGTTCATTTTCGGTTCTGTCAGGGCCACTCAGCTCCTGGCCTCATTACAGCCTTGGCCCAAATATGGACAAAAGAGCTGAACTCCCGAGGTGAGGTGAGAATAACTGCCCTTAACATCAGGGCAGCATTTGACCAAGTGTGGCATCAAGGAGCCCTAGCAAAATGAGTCAAGGGGAATTGGGTAAGTATTTACTATTGATAATAGTTTTTAAGGTCTTATTTTGTGGTTCATTGTTTGTAAAGGCCATATTCTGTAACAACAATGAACAGGGAAGAAGGGCCCTAGAGTAATTGATATTATTTGATATTAAGTATCTTCCAAAAGGTTTAATTTAATTTAAAGGGGTAAGTCATGGCAGGAGAGCTCAAAGCCATGGTGTGCTCCTCCTGCTCTATCTGGAGCATTTCCAGTGCCTGAGACCAGCATGTGTGCAGGAACTGTCTCCAGTTGCAGCTCCTGGAAGCCTGGGTTTCGGAGCTGGAGCGGTGGCTGGGGACACTGTGGAGCATCCGCGAGGCGGAGAATATTGTGGATAGCACTTATAGAGAAGTGATCATATTGCAGGCTAAGAGTCCACAGGCAGGAAGGGAATGGGTGACCATCAGGCAGAGCAAGAGGACTAGGCAGGCAGTGCAGGAATCTCCTGTGGCTATTCCCCTGCAAAACAGATATATCGTTTTAGATACCGTTGAGGGGAATGGCTTCTCAGGGGAAAGCAGCAACAGCCAAATTTGTTGCACTATGGTTGGCTCTGCTGCACAGGGGAGGAGTAAAAAGTGTGGGAGTGCAATAGTTACAGGGGATTCAGTTGTAAGGGGAATAGATAGGTGTTTCTGTGACCTCAAACAAGACTCCAGAATGGTATGTTACCTCCCTGGTCCTAGGGTCAAGGATGTCTCAGAGTGGCTACAAGACATTCTGAAGGGGGAGGGTGAACAGCCAGTGGTGGTGGTACACATTGGTACAAATAACATAGATAAAAAAAGGGATGAGGTCCTAAAAGCAGAATATAGGGAATTAGGAAGTAAGTTGAAAAGTAGGACCTCAAAGATAGTGATCTCAGGGTTACTACCAGTGCCACATGCCAATCAGAGTAGAAATCGCAGGATATATTGGATGAATATGTGTCTGAAGAGGTAGTGTGAAGGGGAGGTTTTCAGATTCCTGGGACATTGGAACTGGTTCTGGAGGAGGTGGGACCAGTACAAACTGGACAGGTTACACCTGGGCAGGACTGGGACTGATGTCCTTGGGGGAATAGTTGCTAGAGTGGTTGTGGAGGGTTTAAACTAAAATGGCAGGGGGATAGGAACCTATGTAAGGAGTCAGAGGAAGGGGAATGGAGGACAAGAACAAAAGACAGAAAGGGGAATAAGAAAAGTGATAGGCAGAGAAATCAAAGGCAAGAATCAAACAGGGCCTCAGTAAAAAATAGTGGGAACGGGACAAATAATGTTAAAAAGACAAGCTTTAAGGCTTTGTGCATTAACGTGAGGGGCATTCGCAATAAAGTGGATGAATTAACTGTGCAAATGGATGTAAACAGGTATGATATAGTCATGATTATGGAGACATGGCTGCAGGGTGACCAGGGATGGGAACTGAACATCCAGGGGTATTCAGTATTTAGAAAGGACAGACAAAAAGGAAAAGGTGGTGGAGTTGCATTGCTGGTTAAATAGGAAATTAAAGCAATAGTGAGGAAAGATATGAGCTCCGATGATGTGGAATCTGTATGGGTAGAGCTGAGAAACTTTAAGGGGCAAAAAACGTTTGTGGAGGTTGTGTATAGGTCTGGAGTGGTAATGTTGGGAACGACATTCAACAGGAAATTAGAGACACATGTAATAAAGGAACATCTGTAATTATGGGTGACCTTAATCTGCATATAGATTGGGCAAATCAAATTAGCAACAAAACCGTAGAGGAGGAATTCCTGGAGTGTATACGGGATGTTTTCTGGACCAATACATTGAGGAACCAACTAGAGAACAGGCCATCCTCAACTAGATATTGTGTAATGAGAAAGGAATAATTGGCAATCTAGTTGTGCAAGGCCCCTTGGGGATGAGCAACCATAATATGATAGAATTCTTCATCAAGATGGAGAGTGACGTAGTTGATTCTGAGACAAGGGTCCTGAATCTTGATAAAGGAAACTACGATGGTATGAGATGCGAGTTGGCTATAATGGATTGGGAAACATTACATAAAGGGATGACGGTGCATTGGCAATGGCAAACATTCAAAGAGCGCATGAGTGAACTGCAACAACTGTTTATTCCTGTTTGGTGCAAAAGTAAAACAGGAAAAGTGGCCAAACCATGGCTTACAAGGGAAATTAGAGATAGTATTAGATCCAAGAAAGAGGCATACAAATTGGCCAGAAAAAACAACAGGCCTGAGGATTGGGAGAAGTTTAGAATTCAGCAAAGGAGGAACAAGGGATTGATTAAGAAGGGGAAAATAGAGTATGAGTGTAAGCTTGCAGGGAACATAAAAATTGACTGTAAAAGTTTCTACAGATATGTGAAGAGAAAAAGATTGGTGAAGACAAATGTAGGTCCCTTACAGTCAGAAACAGGGTAATTTATAATGGGGAACAAAGAAATGGCTGACCAACTAAATACATACTTTTGTTCTGTCTTCACAACTAACATACCAGAAATGTTGGGTACACAGGGTTTAGTGAGAGGGAGGAACTGAAAGAAATCAGTATTAGTAGGGAAATGGTATTGGGGAGATTGATGGGATTGGAGGCCAATAAATCCCTCGGGCCTGATAATCTACATCCCAGAGTACTTAAGGAAGTGGCCCCAGAAATAGTGGATGCATTGGTGGTCATCTTCCGAAATTCTGTAGACTCTGGAACAGTTCCTATAGATTGGAGAGTAGCTAATGTAACCCCACTATTTAAAAATGGAGGTAGAGAGAAAACAGGGAATTATAGACCAGTCAGTCTGACATCGGTAGTGGGGAAAACTCTAGAGTCCATTATAAAGGATTTAATAGCTGAGCACTTGGAAAACAGTGGCAGAATCGGACAGAGTCAGCAAGGATTTATGAAAGGGAAATCATGCTTGACAAATCTACTGGAATTTTTCGAGGATGTAACTAGTAGAATTGTTGAGGGGAAGCCAGTAGATGTGATTTATTTGGACTTTCAGAAGGCTTTCGACAAAGTCCGATATGAGAGATTAGTGTGTAAAATTAAAGTGCATGGGATTGGGGGTAGTGTATTGAAGTGGATAGAAAACAAAGGGTAGGAATAAACGGGTCTTTTTCTGAATGGCAGGCAGTGACTTATGGGGTACCGCAGGGATCAGTGCTGGAACCCCAGCTATTCACAATACATATTAATGATTTAAATGAGGGAACTAAATGTAATATCTCCAAATTTGCAGATGACACAAAGCGGGGTGGGAGGGTGAGCTGTGAGGAGGATGCAGAGATGCTTCAGTGTGAATTGGACATGCTGAGTGAGTGGGCAAATGCATGGCAGATGCAGTATAATCTGGATAAATATGAGGTTATCCACTTTGGTAGCAAAAACAGGAAGGCAGATTATTATCTGAATGGTTATAAATTGAGAGATGGGAATGTGCAACAAGACCTGGGTGTCCTCATACACCAGTCGCTGAAGGTAAGCATGCAGGTGCAGCAGGCGGTAAAGAAGGCAAATAGTATGCTGGCCTTCATAGTGAAATGATTCGAGTACAGGAGCAGGGATGTCGTGCTGCAATTATACAGGGCCTTGGTGAGACCACACCTGGAATATTGTGTGCAGTTTTGATCTCCTTATCTGAGGAAGGATGTTCTTGCTATAGAGGGAGTGCAGCGAAGGTTTACCCGACTGATGCCTGGGATGGCGGGACTGACATATGAGGAGAGGTTGAGTCGGTTAGGATTATATTCACTGGAGTTCTGAAGAATAGCGGGGTGGGGAGATCTCATCGAAACCTATAAAATACTAACAGGACTAGACAGGATAGATGCAGGAAGGATGTTCCTGATGGTGGGGGAGTCCAGAACCAGTGGTCATAGTCTGAGGATACGGGGTATACTATTTAGGACTGAGATGAGGAGAAATTTCTTTACCCAGAGAGTGGTGAGCCTGTGGAATTTGTTATCACAGAAAGTAGTTGAGGCCAAAACATTGTGTGCTTTCAAGAAGGAGTTAGATATAGCTCTTGAGGCGAAAGGGATCAAAGGATATGGGGAGAAAGTGGGAGCAAGCTATTTAGTTGGATGATCAGCCATGATCATGATGAATGTTGGAACAGGCTCGAAGGGCCAAATGGCCTAATCCTGCTCCTAGTTTCTATGTTTCTACTATCATCGGTGAAACCCCCAGTATCAACATCCTGGGGTTTATCATTGACCAGAAACCAAGCTGGGCTAGCTTTATAAATACTATGCCTGTTAGAGCAAGTCAGAGGCTAGGAATCCTGCAGTGAGTAACTCACCTCCTGACTCCCCAAAGCCTGTCCACCATCTACAAGGCAAAAGTCAGGAGTGTGATGGAATACTCTCCACTTGCCTGGAAGGGAGTTGCTCCAACAGCACTCAGAAAGCTCAATACCATCCAGGACAAAGCAGGCATTGATTGGCATCCCATCCACTGCCTTGAACATTCACTCCCTCCACCACCGATGCACAGTAGCAGCAGTGTGTAACATCTACAAGATGCACTGCAGCAACTCACCACGGCTCCTTTGACAGCACTTTCCAAACCTGCAACCTCTACCACCTTGAAGGACAAGTGCAGCAGATGCAAGGGAGTACTGCCACCTGCAAATGTCCCTCAAGTCACACACCATCCTGACTTGGTATTATATCACCATCCCTCCATTGTTGCTGGGCCAAAATCCTGAAACACCCTTCCTAAAAGCACTGTAGGTGTTCCTACACCACATGTACTGCAGCAATTCAAGAAGGCAGATCCTTACCAGCTTCTCTAAGGCAATTAAAGATGGATAATAAACACTGCCCAGCCAGCAACACCCACATTCCATGAATGAATAAATAAATGTTAAAAGTGCACTACATAACATGGCCATGGCTGAGGATGGTGGGAAAATTCTTTATGAGCTCCTTATCACGTGCCAAATAACTGTAAACTGAGTTAAAATAAATTACCCTCCAAGGCCAACAGTATTTATAAAACATGCAGACAGTTCCAGTAAACATAATAAACACCCCTGATCTTACACAAATATACATTTCACAGGATACTTTACCCCTAGTTTAAATTTGGTCTTCCCTCACCGCTTATCTTGTGATACCCACTAGCATATTTCTAGTTGGTACAGACAGAATTAGAGCCATAATAAAAGTCAGGGTGGTTCTCCTCCCACTTTAATCCTATTCTTTGTTTGTCATGGTCTATTTGGTTTCTGTGTGAGTTAACGGGCAGGGTTTCCCACATCCGCCTGCCGCCAGGATCTTCTGGTCCTTCCGCAAGTCAATGGGCTTTTGGCTGGAGCACCACCTCGCCCATGGTGGGTCCCACCCACAACGGGGTCAGAAAATCTCAGGCCACGTCCTAGATCTGGACACAAAAGTAGCAAAAGCGTTCTACAGTGACCTTGAATGTATGCTTTTCTGGAATCTGTACCGGCATACGATAAGAACATGAGCACACATTATAAAACCCACAGACCCATCATTACCAGTCCCAGCACCAAGCTCCATCTGATAAGCCCTCTGGTGCTACTCCTGAAATTTTGCACACTGGCAAGATGCAACACAAACATGAGAAAAATGTCTGTAGGGTCTCTTTTAAGGAACACCCAGAAGGCCTCCTTGCTGCATATGCTTCAGATGTTTCAGGAGCTTACGTATGTGCTCCCCTGTTTGGTTTCATTGCACTCCTATTCCAGGTTGATAAACAGGAAAGGAGAACATCATGCAAAAATACTGGAGAATCCTTTTCACTCATTTTGTTTAGGGTACTGAAGTCCTTCTTTCCTCACGGAGTCTCTGATGACTAAGTTCTGTTTTACACTTACTTTTGTAACCCAACTGTGGCCTCCTGCAGTATTTTAAGAAATGCCATTTGAGAATTCCAAGGTCAGGAATGGAAATATGTGGTGGAGCAAGCCAGTCAGGCCCAGAGTACATCATGCCTGCGGCCGTTTCTCACACTGCTCCTTATTGTTTTCTGATAAATGAAGAACAAAATCCGAGCAGTGAGTTACATTTTCAGTTGAAAGAAGGAGCATACGACAAGCTCTTCAATATAGTGATGTAGGTAGGATTAGGACCTCAGTACCTCAGTTGTGATGGGCGTTTGGGGTGGGGGGGGGGGGAAGGTGGGGGAGGAGGTTATGAGGTTATGAAACAAAGTTAAATTTCAGTCATTCTTCCAGTAATACTACATTATCTGTGCTTCAATTTGCAATTCAATAAGCTACATTTCTAATATAAAAGCACAAGCTTGACAAAGCTCCAGAAATTTCACTGAGTCAAAGGTACCATGGCAAGTTACAGCTGAATCTGGATTTTGATTTTTTATTTTGTGTTATAAATGGAGATTTCTGTTAGAAGTGTATAAATAATGTTGCAAACAGCAAGTGTCTAGAGCAATGGGTGGAAACAGAAAGTGGCCACAAGGTTACCATAACACAATTCATGTTTGCTTGCCTGTTGCTTACTGAACTTGTTTAATTTTTTGTAATTGAGAGACTATTAATCATTAATTTCACCTGGAAAAAAACAACTTAGTTTAACAGTTACAGTTGGCAGTACAGAATCTCAAAAATTGATTGACAGTAAAACGGAGATGAAGGTTGTTGTTGCTTGTATTAGAGAAACATTAAATGGTCTACATTCTATTTAGTTTAATAAGTTTAGCAACTGAGGCTTACAAAAGAAAGACTTTTTAGAGAAATTTAAAATATCTAATTTAAAAAATTTATTCTGTTATTTCCATTTAATCTGTTTGAAAGTACTGCACAAATAGGCCTTAATGGTTGAATAAAGAAACAGTATTGTGTTGGGTCTTTGAAGCTGCTCTTTACAGTTAATTCAGTCGGAAATTGGATGCTAGCATACAATCCAATAATCCCTGGCTTATATTGGCTATCCCTGAAAAGTAAATCTGAAAACCGTCAAATGCTGAAGCAGTCCATGCCCATATGCATTAAGACCTGGACAACATTTAGGCTTGGGCTGACAAGTGACAAATAACATTCTCACCATGCAAATCCCAGGCAAGGATCATCTGCAACAAGAGAGAATCAACCTTGACATTCAATGGTATTCCCATCGCTTATTAACATCCTGGGGGTGACCAATAACCAGAAATTAAACTAGACCAGCCATATAAATGCTGTGGTTACAATAGCAGGTCAGAAGCTGGAAACTCTGGGGCAAGTAACTCACCTCCTGACTTCCCAAGTCTGTGCACTATCTAAATGGCACAAGTCAGGAGTGTGATGGAATACTCTCCACTTGCCTGGATGAGCTCTGCTCCAACAGCACTCGAGAAGCTCGACACCATCCAGACAAAGCAGCCCACTTGACTGGAACCCAATTCACCGCCTTAAACATTCATACCTCCACCACTGACATACAGTGATAGCAATGTGTACAGTACCAAATACAAGTTGCACTGCAGCAACTAACTAAGGCATCTTTGACAGCACCTACAAACCCACAACCTTTACCACCTACAGCAGCAAATGCATCAGAACACCACCACCTGCAATTTCCCCTCCAAGCCACAGACCATCCTGACTTTGAGCTATATTGCCATTCCTTCAGTGTTGCAGGGCCAAAATTCTGGCACTCTCCCCCTAACAGCACTGTGGTTATAACTACACCACAGGGACTGCAATGGTTCAAGAAGGTGGTTGACTACCATCTTGTCAGGCAAAATTAGGGATGTTCAACAAATGCTGGCCTTGCCAGTGATGCTCACACCCCATGAAAGAATAAAAGAAATGTCACCTGAGCAGGCAAATGGGGTCTCAGTTTAACATCTCATCCAATCCAATCTCATCTGACAGTGCAACACTCCTTCAGTACTGCAATGGAGTGTCAGCTTTGATTTTTGTACAAAAGCCTGAGAAGTGAAAGAAAGCCAGCCATTTCCTGAGAGTTTCTTTGAGTCATCATACGTTGGCTTCTCTTCATCTGAAGAGTAGCTCAGATCTTGAAAAAAATCCTTCAATACTTAATTACTATCATGCATACTTTCCCTCTGGGACTGCATAAGCAGTGGTCTTAAAGGGATGGGCCAGTGCTAAGCAGAATTCGACCTTCGCAGCTAATCATCAGATCTGTGCTCCAAATCTGAGACTGTCTATGTGATAACAAAGGAAGTTGACACCCAGGGAACACACAAGAGAGAGATTATCTCATTATCATTACTCTCTTACCATACTTAATAACTTGAAATAGTGTTCGATTTTAAAAATAGGCATGAGCAAATTCATTTCTTTCAGAAAAATACTGAAGTCACAGCAATGAACTGTAGTACAGGAAAATTTTAAGGTCCATTAGACAATTAGGATATTCAAGTAGAAAGAAATTTCTTTGTCTGTTCTGTTTGACATGACTGGCATTCTATAAACCAGAATAACTTGACAGAATTATGAAATTTGAAGTAAGTTCCAAAGAGAGAGAATTAATTAGAGGATAATGTTTGGTCAAAGTTAGGATTTATACTCCAGTTTGGGTATGTTGTGATTATTTCAGAACAACTGGAAAAGGTAACTTAATTGTTGATCTTCTGTGGACTCTAGAAAATCCAACTCATGCAATAATACCACAGATCGAATAAGGTGACCTGGTGTATAACACGACTCCATATACTTGGCCCCAAAAATCATGCTTTTGCATATAGTCAGCGTATAAGTCAACCACTACCATCCCCTCACCCCCACTCTCAGCTGCAACATGTTATACTTGCTTTAGAAATCAGCCTCAATTTTTCACCCCAAATGCATGTTTTACTTACTGGTACCTTAAAACTGTGTGCAAGTGTCAAGAAAACGTTAATTGTAATATTTTCCTTCTGTTAATAACCCTGTCATATTTCTTATGTACTGGAAGACAGGTTGTTGGGGGTTTGTAAATATGGTAATTGGAGTAAGAGCCAGAAAAACTGCAAGTGTCTAAAGCCAGCAGTAAGAAGAGTTTTTGATATATTAATGAACCAAGAGGAACTTCAATCAGAGTTTTATATAAAGCAATAACAGGAGTAGTTTAGAATTGAGTTGTTTTAGTTCAAAGGGGGATATATGCAGGTTGTAAAAATGCGTAGGTAAATATGGTAAAGATAGGGTAAGTTTATTTTTTGAAAAAACCTAAGAGCTAAATTAGAGTCTAATCAAGTCTGGAAAGAAAACATTTCTAAAGAGACTGGTTGAGACAATAGAGAGATCAAAAGGAAGGAACACATTTAAGGAAATACTGAAGCCTATATGAGGGGGTAACTGCTTAGATCTCCCAGAAGACAGCAGGATAGCTGGTCAGACCTCCCAGAAGTTAGTGTGAACAAAGACAGAACTGAAAACCCAGTTACTGTCAGCCTCAGAGGACACCCCAAGGAGAAAAGGCATTGGCGTGGAAAAATTATGGGAATTCTATAGATTTTGAAAATCTATCAGAATGATTGCTGAGCAGAAAAAGGGAAGATTAGCTCTCAGAGTAGTTAAGATCTTGTGGAACTGTTTTAAAATACTGTTTACTGAGTGAAGCCATGCTTGTGTTTAAGAGTAATTGTGTTTTGTTTTGCTTTATTCTTTTAATAAATATTTACTCTACTAAAAAATCACAAGTAGTTGGGGGTATCATTTCCTGATTTTAGAACCTCTCCTCATACTATACAAATTGCAAAAACTGATGTGACAGCTGTTTCAAGTTTCCCTTTGGGATTTGGGCAGCTCAGCATTTACCATCAGTCATGCCATAACATAAGGGATCAAGTAGGCGATACAGGCTGTGTCATGAAGATGCACAGGTGTTTAAGATACGCCCACAGAAAGCAGACACTGTGTGGCGAATGACAAACTTAGCGAATACCCACACCCATGCCAGTGGTTCACTTTTTAAATTGGTGTTTAATTGATCCCTGTTTTTGGAAGGGTTTTTCAAGGCTTCAAAGATTGACTTATAAGCCGATATATACAGCATTTCTTTGTGACTCACTTGTCGAGTTATGAGACCCAGATCCATTTGTTACATAAGTTAGTGGGTATCTTGAATGCTTCTCCTCCTTTTTAAAAGTAATTATGAAGAAATGCATTGACTAACAACATTTTTTATTACTGTTATTCTGTTGCGTTTAAGATTTATTAGTTTTAATAAATTATGAGCATCATAGTTAGTTCCTTTACAATATTTGCTGTGGTTTAGTTGATAACACTATTCCCTCAGAACTCAGAAGGCTGCATGTTCACATCCTACTCCAGAGATGTGAGCACAAAGAAAAATGATCCAGGTTGACACTCAGGCATAGTACTGAGGGAGTGTTCCACTCTTCGAGGTGCTGCCTTTCAGTTGAGAAGTTAAACCACGGCCTTGTCTGCTCCCTCAGGTGGATGTAAAAGATCACATGACGCTATTTTGAAGAAGAGCGGGGGGGATGTGAGGTGGTGTGGGAGGTATCCCTGGTGTCCTGATCAATGTTAGCCTTCAATAAATATTACTAAAGGAGAAAAGATTATCTGGCCATTATTATATTGCTGTTTGTGGGAATTTGAGTTGTGCAAATTTGCTGACATTTTTCCTAGATTACAACAGTGACAATACTTCAAACGTACTTAATTAGCTCTAAAACACTTTGGGATAACCTGAAGTTGTGAAAGGCACTATATAAATGTAAGAACTTTCTTTCTTTCACACTGGAGTACCTGTTTTAAGAGTTACTACGGACATCTTTTATCATTGAGATAAAAACAAAAACCTGCGGATGCTGGAAATCCAAAACAAAAACAGAATTACCTGGAAAAACTCAGCAGGTCTGGCAGCATCGGCTACATGTATGTCTGTGCCTGCTCTCTTGCCCACATGTCTGTCCTTGTCTTGCTGCATTGTTCCAGTGAAGCCCAATGCAAAGTGGAGGAACAGCACCTCATCTTCCGACTAGGCACTTTACAGCCTTCCGGACTGAATATTGAATTCAACAACTTTAGGTCTTGAACTCCCTCCTCCATCCCCACCCCCTTTCTGTTTCTTCCCCCGTCCTTTTGCTTTTTCCAATAAATTATATAGATTTTTCTTTTCCCACCTATTTCTATTATTTTAAAATATTTTAAAATCTTTTATGCTTCCCCCACCTCCACTAGAGCTATACCTTGAGTGCCCTATCATCCATTCTTAATTAGCATATTTGTTTAGATAATATCACCAACTTCAACACCTATGTGTTCTTTTGTTCTTTTGTCTGTGACATCTTTTGATGGTCTGCTTCTATCACTGCTTGCTTGTCTCTACAACCACACCACCCCCCTCCACTTCACTCCCCCCCCCCCCCAACCTTAAAACAGCTTGTATTTCATCCCTTCCTTGGATTCACCTAGTTCTGTTGAAGGGTCATGAGGACTCGAAATGTCAACTCTTTTCTTCTCCGCCGATGCTGCCAGACCTGCTGAGTTTTTCCAGGAAATTCTGTTTTTATCTTTTATCACTGCTTGACTGTTGGAAGCCGTAAGCAGTACAAATCAACCAGAAGACCTACTCACCAAAGTTTGAGCTGTCCCCATTGTTTTCTATTTAAGCTCCTGTTCTAAGCAGGTGTCAAGGACACCTATCTGAAGTTAGCTCCTCCTTTAAATGTGCAGACTGGAGTCCATTGATATTATTGAATCCTGATTTCAATTTTAACTAGTGGCTTGAGTGGAGAAGTCATTGTGGCTTGCCAGATAAAGATAACAGGAAGACGAGCTGGGCCCAAAAGAGGCTCAAAAAGTTAATTTACTTTTGAAAGCAAATTTTCCCCTGGGGTCAGGAAAAGAGGGAGTTCTTTTCCCAACCCCACAAAGATAGTTTAGGCATTCCCACCAGTCACTTCCTGATTGTGAGGCCATTCCAAAATCCTCTCCTGAGACTTGCATACTGTTCCTTAGTTCTTTGTGAATGTTTCAGTTTTGAGAAAGATCCTGATGATATCCTTCATCCTTGACAAGCAATCAAGGTATTGCGTTTGCTCATTTGTACTTTCTCAGAATACATCAGCTATTTAAGCTTCAAACAAATCAAGATCAAAACCAATATCTGGAGGATTGTGGGCAGGCCCTTATGATAGAAATATGAATTACATGTTAATTAAGGCAGTCTTTAATATTCTTCCCAAGGTGTATTCAAATCCTGCCACTCTACTGTTCTGACTGTGTGTGTCTGTCTTTAACACAATAATTCATTTAACTTGGGAAACTGGAGTTTTCACTTATGATAGACTTAAGTTTTATACCAGGATTGTGCACCAGTCCACCCACAAGACCATTACCATTATCCATCCATGTTCTGAACACAATATGTTCCACATCTGAAAGGCTGAGATTTTAATGTATTTATAGGTTGTTAGAAAATACCAAGTTATTTTGCAAAGGAGGAAGGGATTGTTGCAGATAGTTCCATTTAATCCAAGTGTGGTTGTACTTTAGGTTTATTATTTTACCATTATTAAATTAGTGTTTTTATTAAAATAGATCCAGGAGTATAACACCCATGTAAGGAGGTTGCTGTGCGAGTTTAGTCTAAAATGAAGTCAACAAGAGCACTTGGAATTTCAACAACGTTTAATGATGTGTAGAAGCCCTTGTCGAGACCCTGCCTTTATAAATTTTGTACTTAATATTCTATTGTGATATATGATGCCATTTACATGACTATCTCAGTATTTATCAAGAGTGTAGGAACTGTCCATAATTAAAATAAATACAAATGATTCCAGGTGAAATTGTGACCTTAATGAATTAGCTGATTAGCTCCATGATAGAAGGCTAGAGCTCTCATCACAATTTAAACTGTCATTGATTTTCAGTCATCTACCTGAGGGAAAGCTACCTGATTTTTTGCCATAATCTCTGTGATAAAGAGGGTCGGGGAAAGCGCAGAGAGGGGGAGAAGAGCGGAATAAACAACTGCATCTTAAAGCCACACCACTTAGAGTACTATCAAAGAGGCAGTCTCGATGACAACTATGGTGATGATGTCTGCTGGTAGGGCTGTGGTGTGCTCTCAACCTTGGGGTATAGATTTGGGAAGGAAATACTAAACGATGGGCATTTATTTTTAAGACAACAGAAAAACTGAAAACCACAGTTATTTGTTAATTTATATTTCAGCCAATTCAAACCGAAAAAGTAAAAGAAGCTGGTGCATGCGTCCAATCGTAAGCTCACTTAATTTAGGTTTGAATACAAAACAGGAGTATTTTTTTGCAACAGGTGGAGAAGTGCTCGCTGAATAATGATTGCATTCTGTACCTTGCATCCTGTTTCAATTCTCCAACACACTGTGCCATCATGCCAGCACACACTGCAGCAGCTCCCATAGCTCTACTTCCATTCATTGCAACAGCAATCAAAGTGCTCTCTTTATAACTGTGGTCTTATTAGCTGGTATTAAAGCCACTCATATTTTTGTTCTGATCTTTGAACAAGAACCTGAAATGATGTAAATAAGCAGGTGTGCTTTTAAAGCTACTTCACTTCTCACTGAACTAAATGTCAAGTGATATTTTCTTTAGCTCAGTTCGACCTTCGGGCCATGACAACCACGGTCAGTTTGACTTTGAATGCAGTCCATCTTGAATGGTTGTCTCAAGCCAATTAATACATTGCTTCCTGAAGCACCCACAAAGTTTTGATTATTACTGATAATGAATCGGATATTTACAACTGTGCTCTGCACTAGTTTCATGTAAATAAGCTCAGAATCATAACCCAAACCTGGTGTCAAATGGCACTTTTTCCACCAAGCTTTTCCCTATCAGTTCTGCTGGCTCATCTTGAATATATCCATTATCCTATACTTCACTTTAGTGGTCTTTCTGAGCATATGAGTCTATACTTGCACATTCAATAACGGGAGTCATAGTAAGGGAGGTAAGGCCACTGCTCGCAGACATGGGAGTATACTACTTGAAATGTACTACTCGTAACAAATGGTGCATTCTTGCCTCGGAGAAAATACATTAATTGACTGAGACAAGTAAGGTGAGTGGGTCAACTCCCATGCAACAAAGTTTTCATAAAGTATCATTCATGCCACACAAGTGCCAGGCAATGACCATCACAAACAAGAGAGTATCTAGCCACCTCTCCTTAACATTCAATGTCATTATCATCCTTGAACCTTGAACTAGGGGTCACTGTTTAAAAATAAGGTGTCGCCCTTTTAGGACAGCGATGAGGAGAATTTATTTTCTCTCAGAGAGCTGTGAGGCTTTGGAACTCTCTTCCTAATAAGGTGGTGGAAGCAGAGTCTTTGAATATTTTTAAGGCAGAGGTAGATAGATTTTTAATAAGCAAGGGGGTGAAAGGTGGGAATGTAGAGTTGAGGTTACAATCTGATCAGCCATGATCCTATTGAATGGTGGAGCAGGTTTGAGGGGCTGAGTGGCCTACTCCTAATTTGTATGTTCATATGAATCCCCCAATCATCAACATCCTTGGGGTCATTATTGACTGGAAACTTCACTGAACAGCTATATAAATACAGTGGCTACAAGAGCAAGTCAGAGGCTGAGAATTCTGCGATGAGTAACTCACCTGACTCCCCAAAATCTGTCCACTATTTACAAGGCAGAAGTAATGAATGTAATGAAATACTTCCCACATGCCTGGCTGTGTGTAGCTTCAACAATGCTCAAGAAGTTTGACACCATTCAAGATAAAGCAGACTACTTTATTGGCACCCATCCACCTCCTTAAACACTCACTCCCTCCAGCACCACTGCATAGTGGCAGTAGTGTGTACGATATACAAGATGTACTGTAGCAACTCACCAAGCTTCCTTCACCAGCTCCTTACAAACCTGCAACCTCTATCACCTCGAATAGCAGGAACACCATCATCTTCAACTTCCCCTCCAAGTTACACACCATCCTGATTTGGAATTGAGCTGTTCCTTCACTGGAACAAAATCCTTGAACTCCCTTCCTAACAGCACAGTGGGTGCACTACACCAGATGGACTGGAGCGGTTTAAGAAGGTGGCTCACCTCCACCTTCTCAAAGGCAATGAAGGGTGGACAACAAATCCTAGCCTTTCTAGCGATGCTCACATCACATGAATGAATTAAAGGTAAAATCTTGCTTCTACAGATATGAGATTTTTCTGGATGGAGAGAGTTCTCAAAGGAAAGCTAGGCTGGATTGTAGTGCTAGGTTGCTTGTATATGGGTACATGCTGCAACTGGGACAAACATGAGGGACATGACTGAGTTCTTCGACAATCATTCCGCAGGGGGCCTTGACATAAATGCCATTCTTTGTCACCATTATAACTAAGTTTGGTTTGAGGTATTTATCCAACTGGGGGAAAATGTCTATGCTATGCACATGCCCTCTCCCTCCAGATGAAGAGATGACTTACAACCAGCGTAACAGAAATACAATTAATGAGGATCAGCAGCCTTGAAAGCCCTGAGCACAAAAAAAGATGCTGCAAATTGGAGGCAAACAGACAGAAGGACCTGTGAGAGAAGGCAAGGTTGGAGGCAAGATGGCACCATGAGGTTGGTAAAAGCTGGAAATGCTCATCATAGATAATTGCAACTTCATCTGCTTTCTCAAAGTATTTAATACCTTACACTACTTCTGCTACTACCCCTTCAAGGGAGAATGTTATTCTGTGCAGCTAAATAGAAACTTCCGTGTTTCGCATCACAGGCAGTGTTTTCCAGGCAAAGGCTGGTCGTGACGATGAAACACTGGTGCTTGCAGTTGGGATCCACAGGGTCAGCTGCTGCCACTTCCTTACCAACAGTGCCAAGGCATTTAGGTACAAAAGCACCTGCACAGAGATACCCACTTGAGACAAAGTAGCTTGTGAGTAGCTTGAAGGATTTTCCCAAGGTGAGATTCTGAGCACCTGTGTCCATGAGCACCTGGGAGTGGAAGAGAAGGACAGTATCATTCTTCCATGGAGGATGGACAAACTACTTCCATATCTTGGGTCCCTGAGTCAAGAGTGACACTTGACCCATAGCCTCTCTGAAGTTGTACCAGCTTCAGATGGCTGCACGGAATGGGCACAGATGTCATAGTCTATTTAGACAGTGACATTAAGCCTGCTGCTGCAAGGCCCCTCCAACTCCTACATAAGAGTACCTCAAATGTAGGCCATCAAAAGTGCTATCATTAGGGAGCATTGATCTCACATTGGAGATGTGTTCCACATATATGGTTGAGGAGATTTACAAATGGGAGGTGCTCCATATGTATAACATATGGTGAGAAGTTTTTTATAATCTGCAGAACATCCTCGAGATTATGACAAAGGGTAGTAATAATTTGGAACTGGCTCCCCAAAAGGATGTAGATTTTGGAATATTGAAATATTCAGGACTGAGATTAATAGGCTTTGGGTAAGAGTATCAAGGTATATGGAGCAATGGCAAGTAAATGGAGTTCAATACAGATCAGCTGTGATCTAACTAAATAGCAGGATAGGTTTGGGAGGTTGAATGGCCGACTCCTTTTCCTGTGACATCCTGAGAGATTTTTGTGGTTTTAAAATTCAGGGGACAGTGGCTTCTGGATTGGAAGATACCAATGCTTCAACAGATGCCTTAAGAGTCAGCCTGAATACCACACATGCACAGGATAAGTATTGGCCAGGATACAGGGAAAAGCTTCCATGCTCTTCTTTGAAATGGTGCAATGGGATCTTTTACACCTACCTGAGAGGGTAAATGGGAGCTTCCTCAGTACTGAATTGGAGTTTCAGTCTCAGTCATGTACTCAAGCCCCTGGACTGGGACTTGAACCTAAAACCATCTGACTCAGAGAGAATGTTACCACATGAGCCAAGGGTGCCACCTGACCTGTTACACCTTTAAACCTGTAACCTGAGAGTTACAAAGAATGGATATGATATCACTGTCTGTTTAGAGAATGACAATAGGCTGAATTTTTCCCCCATTCTGGGGGTGTTGATGTGAGGGCGTGTACGGGCGCGCTTCCGATTGGAGGCGTGGTGCCATTTTATGTGGGGGGGCCAATTAAGGCCCTCCCAGCGTGACGTCTGCACAGAAACGCTATGTGCTCCCTGTGCGGGCAGGCAAGGGGGAAATCCCAAAATTGAGAGTGCGCTCTTTCACACATGCGCACGAAAGAGTGCACTCATCTCCCTGAGGCTAAGTGCAACCTTAGGGAGATCGGTTCAAAATGTGAAAAAGCTCAAAATGGAAAAATAAAATTTCCCATCATGTCCCCTCATGTGACAATGTCACGAGTTGGGACATTAAAATTCTTAAAACCCCACATGAAACTTCATCCCACCCATTGGTGAGGTTTCATGCTTTTTCTACTTTGCGCCGGGGCTCCTGGCCTGCCCGCCAACCTTAAGGTTGGATGGGCAGGTCCATTAATTACTTTAATTGCTCTGTCAAAGGTCTTAATTGGCCTTTGACAGGTCGGCGGGCACGCAGCTGATTTTGCTGGGCCCCCCGCCTTCCTGAAAATTTAAATGGGGTGGGGTGACTTCGGGAGTTCCGCCTGATATCACCGTGCATCATTTTACGCATCGGAGAGCAGGTCCTGCCCCCCGTTCGCCGATGGTAAAATCCAGCCCAATGAGTTTGCTGCCTGTCCAACACCTACACAGGAGAACCTCAGACACAGGCTGGGAATCCTTTGCAAATGCAAGAAAAAGACTGCTGGAAGCTGGTCAATGGCTGTAGAGAGCTTTGAGCCATTCAGTGGTCATGAAAAGCACTATATAAATGCAAGTCTTTTTCCTTCCCGCTGGGGTACTCTGTCAGTCTGTAGAATGACATAGCTCTGTTTCTCATGGCTTGTTAGCTTCCAACGGGAATGGTATGAATTCAGCAACTTTCTTGAGTAAAGCCTCAGTGACATTTTTGACGCAGTAGTGAACAGCTAACTAATGTGGGAAAGGTCATGAGATGCTATTTGCAAGCATCCGGTCACCAAGAAACCGAGGGCAGTAGTGATCTTGTCTGGTGCAGAAAGGTTTGTTCTGGTGGAAGTGGGTTGTGGTTTTTCAGCCAGAATTTGATGTTTTTCTCCAGTAGCCTTGTTGGGAAAAGTGCAGCCATCTGAGGTACTGATCATCTAAGTAAGACCTTCTTGGTCTGTACATCCTGGTGCATGGGTATGAACTGGGAAGAGAAATCTTCTGTGATGCCTGAATCTAAGTATCTCTAATCTGCGAGAAATGGGTTGGAAGTGTCAGCTTGCTGCCCCTCCTCCTGGCATAGCCCCCACTTCTAAGCCCCATCCCCGAATCCCACAGCCAAAACCATTTACACGGTTAAAGAGGTTGGTTCTTTTGTGAAGGAACAATTCTGGTGCACTGTTTTAGCAGCGAGTCTGAGGTGGTAGCCTCCAAGCATCAATTTAGAATTTGCCAAGGCGGTAGTAACCTAGACAACAATCCAGCTCATAATGTCACGTGCAATATTTCAAATTCTTCTTTAAATAAATAATTATCAAGAACTGGATGAAACCTGTTTTTTCTTTGGTTTTCCTGGACATACTTGTTAATCAGTAACCGAGATTATGGTTTCAGTTGGTTGACAAAGCAAGTGTACTCAGTAGATGAAAAAACACCTCCTACTGGTATCTAGCCAGCAAAGGGTGGGTTTGCTTTCCTAAACAAAAGCATTCTAAGAGAATGGTTGACCTTTTAGGTACAAAATCATTATTTAGCTAATTTTAGAAGCTGTCAAAATGAAAAACAATTACTTCTATTCTACCACTTCAGAAATATCACACAGCCAAGTATTAAAACAATGCATTCTCCAAATGGCGTGAAAACAAGGGTGTTCTTTAGTTGTCTCGACTCACACACTTCTATTCTTAGTAAGGATGTGTTTCTGTCTGTGATTGTAGTTAAGCAGCTGAACATTATCGATCAATTGTTTGGTCACCAACTATGTCAAATTTTGGACCATTGCATGTATTTCGGTGCAATACAGAATCATGCGATTCCAAGTGGCATATTAAAATGCTTCCTTGTCACTTATTTTTTAAAACTAGAATCATTTTTTAATCTAAACAAACAGATTACTTTACACAACATGTAAATTCAACTTCCAAACCCATGACCTCTACCAACTAGAAGAAACAGGGTAGCAGATGCATGGGAACACTGCCACCTCCAAGTTCTCCTCCAAACCACATAACATTCTGATTTGGAACAATGTTGGCATTCCTTCATTGTCTCTGGGTCAAAATCCTGCAACTCTCTCCCTTAAAGCTCTATGGGTGTACCTGCACCACATGGACCCACAGGTTCAAGAAAGTCGTTCATCTTCATTCAAGGGCAATTAGGGATGGAAAATAAATGCTGGCCTAGCCAGTGACACCCACATCTCATGAAAGAATTTAAAAAAAGATTGTTAATAAAAATGTCCACTGAACATGGAAAATACTGCACTCATGCTGACATAGTCTCATGATATAATGTGATTTGATAAAATAGAGCATTGACTGATTGGTCAACTGTACTTAATGCACAAGAATTACAGATATGGGACAATCTTTGAGTTTTATAGAGAATCCAGCCTACAGCAGAAGAAGCTTCCAATAAAAAAAATCCTAAAATGAAGTTAGAGAAGTGAGCACAGCCACTTAACTAAAATAAAATGGAAATCAAAATGGTTACATCATTTTGTTTGCAAATGCACCACAAAGGATGGGTAGGAGATAACAAAAAGAGAGTGGATATTTGTAGAGGTTCTCTTGCCATAGCTTTATCGGAATGTGGTGGGAACATGGAAAATCAGGAGTTTTCCTGAGGTAACGGCAAAATAGCAGCAGCATACCCAACACATATTGGGATGTGACACTTTCCATGAATGTAGGAAAGGATGTGACGAAGAGGACTGGAATGAGGCTCATGTCGGCATAAACCATTGCATAAACCTGATGGGATGGATGATGCATTTCTGTGCTGTACCAATACTGTGCTATGTAAGAAAGAAGTGGATGCCAGCATTGTGATAGTAGCAAGAGCAAAGAACCGTGAATGCTGAAAAACTGAAATAAAAACAAAAAATTCTGGAAACACTCAACAGGTCAGACACCATCTGGGGGGCAGAGAAACAGAGTTGACGACCCTGATACTTGCTTGGGGCCACAAAGAGAGCTAGGGTGTGGGGGTTTTCAATTTCTGGACAGAACTTTTTCAGCAGGTTTATTGCCCTACAGCCAGTGAGTGGAGGAGTGTTAGGGCTGCCGACTTGATTTAATGTATACTTTGGGGTTTCATCATGTGACCTTCCCCACCCTCAAGCCATTCATCAGCCAACACATCCATCCTTGTGACACACTGCCTTCCTACATCAATTGGAAAGCAAAAGAATCATTACCCAATTGGATGAAACTTGACTGTCAGCCAAGCAGCCTCTTTTTTCCCCATTTTCAATACTTTTAAATCTGGTAAAAAGAAACGTTCAAAGAAAATGACAAAAAAAAAATTTATATGATTACCTGACATTTTTTCTCCAGGGTTGCACAGAGGTTGACCATTAATTCCTGGAGACTCCAGGTCAATCCTGGAGGGTTGCCAACCCTAAGGAGTGTGATGAATGAGTTGGAGATGGTGGGAGGTGGGGAGAGTCAGAAATCGAAGGGGAACGTGGGTGGAGTCTGAGATCACAGGGGAGTTGAGGAGCTAGAGATTATGGGATGAGGTTGGGGCAGTTGAGATGAGATTGCAGGGGACTGGAAGGACCATGGGAATGTAGGATTTAAACTTCCATCTACATTTTTGTGGAAATGAAAAATTGGAATATATCCCACCCAGTGTATTATATGGATACGTATGACACTTTCAGAGGAATAACTGGCAGTGGTGAAAATAAAACTTATATCTAACAGGATTTAATAAACATCTAGTGCGACCATCAATGCATCTATTTATGCAATCAATTAAACACTACATTTCCGTATCAAGCATTTCTAATTTATACAGACTCATGTTTTTTTAAAAATTCAGATTGCTGAACTTTTATTCTGATACTCGAGAATAAATTGCCCAGGAATTTAATTGTATCTGGATAAGTATAGAGTTAAAAGGTAGAGTGGGACAATGCACCCTGAAACCTGACCCTTTTACCATAACAGTACTTGTTTCAAGTACAGACCTGATAACCTCGTGGGAGCTTTGCATTCCAATGAACATTGTCATTTTAGTTTAATTTATGATCTATAGCTACAGTTTATAACAATTCATAACAACATTTTTAACCAAGAAGAGCTTTTGTTTAAACAACAATTTACACATTGGTCTCTAAAAGGAATCATTAAATGTTGAACAGTTTGACTCTTGAGAATTCCTCCAAGGAATGCTTTGAGAAACCCTGAAGACAAAGTGGGAAAGCCATCTTTTCCAGTAGCTAATCTGACATTCTGAAAGACATAAAAGAGTCTGGCGTTCCTGGGGAACATTTATATTCTTTGGCATGTAATCAGTGGAAACTTGACTCCCTTCTTTCCCTTGACATATAAATTTGTAGTAATACCAAAGTAAGGATTACTATTTGCATATACGCACCAAGCAGTCATACAAGATGATTTTGTACGACAAAATGTAGAAAGCAATATAAATAAAGGATGATATTGTAACAGTGATTAGATTTATGGGTAGGAGAAAAATCACTTTGGTCAATCGTGCTTTTACTTACACAATGTATTTGCCAATGTTTTTCTTTGTCGTATTTTTAATTGTATTTCAGAATGTAGACGGAATTGAGTGACCTTTTGGTGACAATTATGGGGTGTGGCTGTGTATAATCAATTCTGGAAGTCACCCAAGTCTATCAGAATGCAACGGCATAAAAAGAATCATGTTGGTGAGTCACATGCCATTGGCCACACTAAAGAATAGTAGCTGGCTGCTAGGCTATGGCTGTGGAGAGATGCTGTTGCTGGAAGCCTGCTGGGTTGTTTTTGGGATTGAAGGGAAGAGGAGCTAAACCACAAATTAAGGTGAAGAGAAATTTCAGAGTGTTCTTTTTGGAGAATTAATTCTTCCTCTATTTGTTGTTTGGAATAACATAAACCTGTCAATCAGTATGTAAGATTTACAGCAGTTGACGTATTGTAAAATAACTCATTTAGCAGTAAAGAAGCTTTATCAACTTAGTGCTTAAATCATTCAAGCACTTTTTCATCATTATATACAATACAATGAATTGTTTGCAGAAGACAGTGCTTGGAGAATTGTACTGCACATCAAATACATCTGTTTTGGGTGGTGCAAAAGTAAATGCACATTCTGTTACTTCCAAATTCAGATGTGCAGGCACAATTTTTATATTTGGAAACATTTAAGGAACTTCCTTGTGATAAGGGCAGTTCATTGTCATGCATGCAGGAGGGATAACAATCACTGCTACAATTAGTTGAGACTCACTGCTGGAGCTGTTCAGTTTCCAGAATCAATAACCTGCAAGAAGCATTGGTATCATAGCAACTTAACACACTAACAAGAGCAATCCAAAATGTAATCAAAATGTTAATAAATTAAATCTATTGTATTGAGTACAAAATATTTATTTGCATGCTTTATCCAAGATGCTTGGCAAGCAAAAATATACTCATATCGTGTTGGATAGATACTGCATTTGAATTGTGCCTTTATACAACTAAAGTGTTGTTTTGGGATTTGCGAGTCAGGAACCGTGTCCAATGAAACAGATAATTGAACAAGAAAAATCTGCTGCTGGGTTTTGTCTTTGTAATTCGCATAATAAAGGGCTGCTAAGGTATTAGTTCAACATTCGATCTGTGTTTGATCATATTACACTGTTCATCAATTCCACAACTCTATTAAACCTTTCTATATCACCAGCAACAACAACTTGCATTTATATAGCACCTTTAAAGTAGTACAACATCCCAAGGTATTTGGGGCTTATCAAACAGAATTTGACACTGAGCCACCTAAGAAGATATTCGGAGAGGTGGCACAGCTTGGTCAGAGGTAGGTTTTAAAGAGCATCTTAAAGAAAGAGAGGGGGAGAAAGGTAGAGAGACAGGGACATTTAAGGAGGAAATTCCAGAACTTAGGGCCACCACTTCAAAGAAACACTAAAGGTAGCAAGGGCACAGAATATACTCCAGGTGACCATTACCGAGAGTGGTTAGAAAGTTCCACTACTGACCAGTTGCCTTGTTCTGATGGACATATCTGCCAAACTGGGTCTGCATTCGGTGCTGAAAGAACCAGCTTGAGGATAAAAATATTTGACAAAAGCATAAAGGGATACATTTTGGAAGAGAGAATGAGCAGAGGAAATATAAAATAAATAATACAATTCTACATAAAGTGGTTAATAAGGTATACAGGATCCTCAGCTTTATATATTGAGGCATAGTGTACAAAAGTAAGGAAGTTGGGGTGAAACTTTTATAAACACTGGTTCAGCCTCAACTGAAGGATTGTATCCAATTCTGGGCACCACACTTTAGGAAAGATGTGATGAGAGAGCAGAAAAGATTTACCAGACTGAGTTCCAGAGATGAGGAACTTCAGTTACGAGGAGGAAGAGGTGTTCAATATCATGAGGGGTCTGGTCAGTGTAGCTTGTTATGACACAGCATATGTTAAATGCTGAGCTGTTCAAATCCCAGAGGGAAACTTGAAATAACTGTCACAACTAATTTTCGATTTGTATGTTTTGAGATGTGGGCTTTGAATTCAGAAATGAGACCACCGAGTCTTAAGAGGTTTATTTATAAAACTAAATTAAACATTTATTTATAAGATAAATGATTTTAAATACACACATAGATCTATAAATTACTGCTATGATACTTCTAAATCCCTTAATCAACCTAACTCCCAGTTGCACTTTCGCTAAGTGCAGAATCTTCTGTTCGGCTTCTGGGAGTGGGCCCCACACACCGATGCATAAAATGACATGCGGTGACGTCGGCCATGCATCCTGACATCACCGCACGTCATTCCAATCTTCTGTTGGCGGGCGCGCACTGGAGTTGGCTGTGTGCCCGCTGAACTGTCAAAGGCCTATTAAGGCCATTAATTAACCAATTAAAGTAAATTGTCAGGGCTGCCTGTCCAATCTTAAGGTTGGTGGGCAGGTGAACGCCCAGGTAGCCTTCGCATTTTTCATGAAACTTCATCCACAGGTGGGATGAAGTTTCATGAAGGGTTTATTAAATAAAATTTTTATGAAAATTCATTAACATGTCTAGCTCATGTGACACTGTCACATGAGGGACATTTCTGAATAATTTTATTTTTTTATTTTTTGCATTTTTATAACTGAACTTAATCTCCCTGAGACAACTCCGTGCCTTAGGGAGATTTCTGCGCTTTTTTGCCCACCCATGCCCGCTACCAACCAGCCCGCCCAACAGGGGGAAAATTCTCCCCATAGATTTTAAAAGACCCAGTAAGCAGAATACCCTGAACAGTCGGATTCAAAGTCAATCCTTTTAACTTCAGTCCCTGGAGGCAGCAGTTTGATATATACAGGCTGCAGGCTTTTCACACTTGTTGGATCTTAAACTGCCCCCCTTACAAACAAAGTCTTCTTTCCTTTATACGTATTTTCCTCTTCGAATGTAAATTCCCATTGTTTCACTATATATTCGGTCTCTATCTTTCTGATAATAAAAATCTCTCATAGCACTAAATTTTGCCAGTAATCTTTGGGAAAAATAAACACACTGGGCAGGATCTTTAGGTCGGCAAGCAGTGAGTGGGAGGTGGGGCCTGCTCACCGATGCGTAAAACGGCGCAGGATGATGTTGGGCGGAACTCCATTTTCAGGTCAGTGGGGGTGCAGTCGAATCAGCTGTGCGCTGCTGACCTGTCAATGGCCTATTGAGGCCACTTAAAAAGTCATTAACCTAATTAATGGACCTGCTCATCCAATCTTAGGGTTGGCAGGCAGGCTGGGAGCCCTGGCGGGCTTCAGAAAAAGCATGAAACCTCATCCACGGGCGGGTTGAGGTTTCATGAGTGTTTTTAAAAATTTAATAAATGTTTGAGTTAAAGTGATGGACATGTGCCAACTCATGTGACATGTCAGGGAAATTTTTTCAACATTTACCTTCAAAGTTTTAATTCTGAGCCGATCTCCCTGAGGCTGCAGTTAGCCCCAGGGAGATCTGTGCACTCTTTTGTGCGCATGCGCAAAAGAGCACACTCCCGGCTGAGGGAATCCCCCCCGCCCGCACAGGGAGCGCATAGCGCTTCCTGGTGGACGTCAGGCTGGGCAGGCTTTAATTGGTCCACCTACCTAAAACGGTGGCGCGCCCCGATTGGGGGCACTGATCGGAGGTGCGCCTGCCCGTGCCCACTCCTGAACTTCCCCCCCAATGGGGGGAAAATTCTTTCCACTCTTTCTAAACTTTATCTGGCTATGTGACACATTTCACTCCCTCTTTTGAAAACAATCTAGCCTGGTTCCCTTGACACCTATGTTTCTAAACTTCCCCTTGGGCAGAATTTAACCCTTGTCGGGCAGGCTTGGCAGGGGCAGGTGGGGAAGTCAGGAAGTTGACCGCCACCCATGATCGAGACTGGACGATGATTTCATGCTGGTAGGCCAATTAAGGCCCGCCTGGCATGAAACACGGGTGGCAGCACTCAGTGCTGCCTGTGCAGGGGGTAGGAGGAGGACAAGCGTGAACTTCACGCATGCGCACGTGTGCGCACTTGAAAATCTCCCTGAGGTACAAAGCTGCCTTGGGGAGGAAGGCCAGAATTTTTACTTCGGCGTGCAGGCACGTGCCTGGCACGCCCAAACATGAAATAAAGTGTGTTGACGTTGGCCAAGCATGACAATGTCAACGTGCACTCTTGCGATATTTTCGGAGGCAGGTGCGCGATGAAGATGGAGACGAGCCCACCCTTACTTAAGGCACCAATTGCCTCGGACTTTACAAAGCCCGTGCAATTTTCAGGTCATTGCACGGGCTAAATGGGCAGGCGGGCAGCTACGTTTTCACAATCCTGATCCACAGGTGGGATAAGAGGGGTCAGTGGGCCCGTAAATGCAAGTAGTTGTAGGTTAGGATATAACTTGCAGCTGGTTGCTTGTGTGAACAGTACATCTTTATTTCGCTTCAGAGCTGCATTGACAGAAATAAGAGGCTTCAATTCAGGACTCAGTGTTGTTTTCCGGCCCCCAGAGAGTTCATAGCAGTTGGGGACTTCCAGGTGTCAGACAGCCTTCCCTTACCCTGGGAATAGGGATGTGGTCTCTCCTAGAGGCATCTCCTCTGAGGAGGAAGAGAGGGCCAGAAGGGGGAGGAAGCCAGGATTCCCTATTCAGCCTCCAGAGGAGCGAACTGTGGGAGGAGAGGCGCAGGGCCAACAGGAAGTCCAAGACAGAAGGGGCCGCAGAAGATGCCACTATCCTGCTGCCAGGGTCTATAGGCGGTGATGCAGCTACCTCAATATGTCTGAGGTGCAATACCGAAGGAGGCTCCACCTCTCAAGGAAGACAGTGACCTCCATTTGTCAGAAGATCGGCTCCAAGATCAGCTCCGAATGTATGGGTGGACACCCTATGCCAGTGGCTCTGAAGGTCACAGTGGCCCTCAACTTCTATGCATCTGGCTCAGTGGGGGATCTGTGTGGAGTCTCCCAATCAGCTGTCCACAGTTGTATCAAGCTGGTGACACGCTCTGTTCAGGCATGCATTGATGTTCATTCACTAAAGCACGGATGACGCCAGCCAGGCAGAGCAAGCCAGAGGCTTTGCAGCAGTTGCTAGGTGCCCCCGTGTTCAGGGTGCAATCCACTGCACACGCGGCCATAAAGGCACCAGCAGGTGAGCCGGGTGCCTTCATCAACAGGAAAGGTTCACTCAGTGTTCACTCCATGAACGTGCAGATATTGTGTGACCACAGGATGCAGATTCTGCAAGTCTGTGCAAGGTACCCAGGCAGCTCCCATAAAGCTTACATCCTGAGGCACTCCCAGGTGCCGAGGCTCTTCAGTGCTCCAGCCCGGCTGGATGGATGGCTGCTGGGTGACAAGGGTTATCCACTCAAATGGTGGCCCGTGACACTTCTCCACCCCCCAAGAACAGTGGTCCAACAGGAGCCACGCCTCCACAAGAGAGGTGGTAGAGAGAACCGTAGGTCTTCTCAAGATGCCCGTCTGAAGCCTGGACTGTTCAGGGGGCACACTGCAATACCCCCCAGATCATGTGTCATTGATAGTGGTTGTATGCTGCACTCTCCACAATCTGGCACTGGCAAGGGGGGACACAGTGGAGGAAGAAGATCTTGATGCAGCTGGTCTGGCAACAGACGATGAGTCCGAGGATGAACATGGTCAGGAAAATGCTGAGGGCATAGACACTGACCTGGGCAACCTCCAGGGAGGCAGCATACCAGGGATGCTTTGATCCAACGCTCCTTCAGCTAGGCTATCAAATTAGAACCACCACCACATGCCAGGGCTGTGGGCTACATACTCGATTCCTGACAGGACCAGTTCCTTGGTCAACAGCATACACTATGCAATTTCAATAAAGTTTAAGGAGAAACACGTCCATCATAACATCATAGCTTACCCTGCACATCCAGAGGCCAGTTGCACAAAAACACATTTAATTAACTGCTGCCTGGCAAACATTCTACAAATTAAAATGGACAGATGTTTTCCATCACACTGATAAACACCGAACGGAAAAATGGGGGAAACAAGTATCACCCCTGATCAGGCCATGTTGTGATTAAGGTGCTTTAAGTTTTTGCTTGCAGCTACTACGTCTAGGTGTGCCCCCCTCATTGGCACCGGAATTGGAGACAGCCTGCTCACTCTGCTGCCCTGTTGGCCTTGATAACCTTGATGGGCATCCTCTGGCCCATGGAGCCTGTGCTGGCCCCACCTGGGAGGTAGGGGCCAGTGCCAATGGCATTACTATCACTGAATCACCTACTACCACCATCCTGGAGGTCACCATTGGCCAGAAACTGAACTGGATCAGCTATATAATTACTGTGGCTACAAGACCAAACTAGAGGCTGGCAATCTTGCGGCACATAACTCACCTCCTGACTTCCCAAAACATGTCCACCTTACACAAAGCAGAACTCAGGAGTGTGATGGAATACTCACCACTTGGCTAAGTGCAGCTCCAAGGACATTCAGAACGCTCAACACCATCAAGTGCAAAGCCACCTGCTTGATTGGAACCCCATCCACCACCCTAAACACTGACTCCTTCAACCACTGGTATACAGTGGCTACTGTGTGTATCATCAGATACACTGCAGCAACTCGCCAAGGTTTCTTCAACAGCATCTTTCAAACTTGACGCCTCTATAACCTAGAAGAATAAGGATAGTAGCCAGATAGGAACACCACAACTTCCAAGTTCCCTTCAAGTCACATACCATCCTGACTTCGAACTATGTCACCTCTCCTTCACTGTCGCTGGGTCAAAATCCTGGAACTCTCACCCTAAGAGCACTGTGGGTGCATGGACATGTACATGGGCTGCAGCGATTCAAGAAAGCTGCTCACCACCATGTGCTCAATGACAATTAGGGATGGGCAATAAATGCTGGCCCAGACAGCGATGCCCACATTCCATGAATGAACAAAACATTTTTTAAAAATTAAGATGGAACAGAAGTTCCAATTATGATGCCCATAAAGATTGATAACTTTCAAAGAGATTTGTATTCCCAGTGGCCGACTCAGAGGAGTACACAACAAGATTTCACGTTTTAAGACTTCTACTCTAATAAAGAAATTAAAATCAACCTCCATTAAACATTACCTAGTAGGCAACTAATAAAGTAAACTGCAGAAAAGAAATCCCATATTCGTGTTTAAACACAATTGAAAACTCCATGCTGCAATTATGCAGTACAGCACACTCTCTAGAGAATTGCAGTATTTATAGAAACCAGTCCAAAGTTAGTCCCAGCTTCCAACAGGCTTGCTTCTCCCATTTCACTCAATTCTTACTATTCTGGTGGCAGAACTGAGTCATTGAATCTTTTCTGTCTGATGACATTCAAATTGATGGCCCTGGTAGGGTAGTCCAAGTGCCAGTCCTCTTTAAATCTGATTCACCTCAACCAAAAGACAATGATTTTCCCTTTAATTTTCTCCTCTCCTCTGCTGAAGTGCCTGACTTAAACTCAAGTACTGTTCCACTAGAGCTGGCCGCCAACTGGTACCTTGTACAAAATTCTTCATGAGTGATGATTGCAGTGTTTTACTATTGTTTCTTTTTTTTATTATTTCATGGGATGTGGCCATTGCTAGCTAGGCTACCGTTTGTTACCCATTCCTAATTGTCCTTGGTGAGCCAACTTCTTGAGCAGCACCAGTCCAGGTGGCATATTAGTACACCCAGAGTACTGTTAGCAAGGAAGTTCTAGTTTTTGACCTGGCGACGGTGAAGAAACAGTGATATAGTTCCAAGCCACGATTGTGTGTGACTTGGAGGGGAACTTGCAGGTGGTGGTGTTCCCATGCGTCCCCTACACTTGGCCTCCTAGGTAGTAGAGGTAACAGGTTTAGAAGGTGCTGTTGCAGGAGCCTTGGTGAGTTGATGTAATGCATCTTGTAGATGGTACACACTGCTGCCACTGTGCGTCAGTGGTAGAGGGAGTGAATGTTTAAGATGGTGGCGGATGGCATGCAAGTCAAACAGCTGCTTTGTCCTGGATGACGTTGTACTTCTTAGCCAGGATATTTTGCTGAGCTGGTGGGTGCGCGCCCAGTCTGCTCGAGCATAAATTGACATATGATATCATGCGATATTTTGGTTGGCAGGCAAGCGCGAGAGTTGGAAGTACACCTGCTGACAATTAAAAGGCCTATTAAGGCTATTAACAATCCAATTGATATAAATATTTCGCTGCACATCCAACCTTATGGTTGGCGGGCAGGCAAAAAGGCCAGGCGGCCTTTGTATTTTTTGCAAAACCTCATCCATGGGTGGGATGAGGTTTCACTCCATCATTAAAAATGAAAAAAAATGTCATCCTAAGTTCTGACATGTCCCTGCTCATGTGACAGAGTCCCCTCAGAGTCACATGAGGGGACATGTTTATTAGCGTTTTAAAAATCTTTATTTTTTATTTTCAAAACTGTTCATCTACCTGAGGCAGCTCTGCACCTCAGGGAGCTTTTCCAGCACGTACTCGCGCGCATGCCCTCCCCGCTTCCACACAGTCAACGCTGAGCGCTGCAGCATGCAATTCACGCTGGGCGGGCCTCGATTGGCCTGCCAGCGTGAAATGGTGGTCGGGCCCCGATCGCTGGCGGTGGTTCGATTCCCGACCACCCCAACCTGCTCCCACTGAGCCCACCTGACGAGGGCAAAATTCTGCCCCTTAAGTGCTGAAGGAGCTGCACTCATCCAGGCAATTAGGGAATGTTTCTTCACACTGATGACTTTTACTTTGTAGATGGTGGACAGGCTTTGGGGAACCAGGAGTTGAGCTTTTCACTGCTTCTGACCTATTCTCATTGCAACAGCATTTGTTGGATCCTTAGTCACTAGTTTAGTTGGACCAATGTATCCAGGTTGCACGTTTGTTTTGGGATGACCAAGTTGGTACCATAGACGTAGCAGATCAGCAGACACTTCAAACTCAAAATATTCTGTTAACTGTTTTAGACTTGTCACATAAGAAGCAACTGTCTCCCCTGGGGCTCTATTTCTTCAGTTAAATTTGAACCGTTGCATCATTACCGAGGGCTTGGGCTGGTAATGATTCTTTACAAAGTTCACTAAATCATCAAAACTTTTCAAATCTGGGCCACTGGGTTCCATTAAACTTCAGGTCAATCCATAAGTCTTACTCCCACACATAGATAAGAGGATCGCGCACCTCTTCTCCACCCCCGCAATGTCATTAGCTTGGAAAAAGAACGCAAGGTGTTCAACATAATGAGACCAATCATCCACCATTGGGTCGAAAGGATCAGCTCTTACAAACTGCGGCATGCTTCGGGGGCACTGCTTCGATGATTAGGGATGAAAATCTACTTACAATTACCATGCGAGCTACAGCCTGATTTCGGTTCACTTGATTTCCTGCCTCACTTTTCTTGCTTTTTTTTTCTCAACCTTCCTTGCTTTTTCTTGCTCTTTTCACCTTGTCACCAATTTGTTGGATCTTTGGTCACTAGTTTAATTGGGCTAATGGATCCGGGTTGTAGCTTGTTTAGGAATGACCAAGTTAGTACCATAGACAGAGGATGAGCAGACAGTTCTTATGTAGAACACATTCTATTTATTTATAAAGGAACTCAGCAACTACACTTGTGTACTTACAACTAAAACTCTGTCTCTACATTACAGACTCTTACTCCAGACTACTCACTATTAACTACAGACTACGAAATTAGCCCACGCTACACTGTCATTGGAGAATAAGATTATGTGATCTTCTATTATAACATTTTTCTTAAAGATATATTACACATCAGATAACCGCAGCACTTATATAGCTCGTCCAGTAATGTTTCTAGTGAATAGTAACCCCCAGGATCTTAATGGTGGAAGATTTGGTGATGCAAAAGACATTAAATGTCAAGGGAGAAGTACCTGAGGAGTTGCAAATGGTACTGAACATTGTGCAATCATCAGCAAACATTCCTACTTCTGACTGTATGTTGGAGGGTTATTGATGAAGCAGTTGAAGATGGTTGGACCTAGGACACTACTCTGAGGAACTTCTGCAGTGATGTCCTGGGACTGAGATGATTGGCCTCCAACTACCACAATCATCTTCCTTTGTGCTAGATATGATTCCAACCAGTGGAAAGTTTCCCTAATTCCCATTGACTTCAATTTTGCTAGGGCTCCTTCATGCTATACTCAGTCACATGTTGCCTTAATTTCAAGGACAGTCCTGTTATAATCGAACATCCACATTAATGTGCTGTCATTAAGATAGTGCTTCTCAATTTTTCTTAGTTGTAGAACCCCTTTTAAAATGGGTCAGTAATCTAAATGATAAAACGATATAATATTCATAATGAGAGTGTTGCGAGTGTGTTTTAATAATGTTTTTAAGAAAAAAATGTATCAGTAAGCGTGCCTACTTAAATATTTAAAAACATCTCCTGTTCTGAACAAGGCCAAACTCAGCTGGAGCACATCACTGACCTTGCTAACTATGAATCTCCTAGTGATCTTCCTGCCACTCGTGGCACTTCTCCAGTTGCACTCCCCTCCTAGCAGAGACAGCCAGCCCATTCTGTGCTGCACATGTGGCAACCACATTCTGTTCCTGCTCACCTGTTCAAACCACAGGGTGTCTGGCTACCATACGCCACTCCTGTGTCCCACCACACAATGAGCAAAACCTTTGGCTGTCACTCATTCACTTACTTGGGGACCCCAGACCTCTCAAGAGGCCTGCAAATCCCAATTTGAAAACCACTGCTCTAACGTTCAGTGGATAGTGGTCAGAAGTGGGATCACTGGCTAATATTTCTCTTCTCTAATTAGGGGCACTTGCCCAATAGTAGCACTCTTATCATTAGTCTACCTGAGATTAATTAATTCATATGTGCCAGCAAATATGTGTTTTTAAATTAGCTGTGTTTAGCAGGCTGTTGAATCAGAATTGTAATGGTCTTACAACCAATGCAAAAGGGTTTACTTACATTCCTTAGTCATTTTTTGATATTACAGTCAAAAACCATGAATGGGAACGATTTTTTTAAACAGTCAAACAACACATATTTGATCAAAAAGAACACACATACCTATAAATATTTTAATTAACACTCATGCATTGTTCATTTTCATGATATGAGGCATTACTCTAAAATTTTAGAAAAATAAGCTTAAATCTATTCTTAGCATTGAACTGAAATTCTTTGCAACAACCCTTTTCATTAGTTTATTTTTCTGGTGACATTTGTTTAAGTAGGCATTATGGTTTCCTGTATATTTGCTTGCTTTGGCCCTGTCTTTATTACAGCATGCCAGCAATATTTCAATGAGCTCTGCTTCTACTTTTTATTCGTTCCTGGGATTTGGGCTTCGCTGGCAAGGCCAGCATTTGTTGCCCATCCAGAATCGCCCCTGAGAAGATGGGGGTGAGCCTTCTTGAACTGTTGCAGTCCATGTGGTGTAGGTACACCCATGGTGCTGCAAGGAAGGAAGTTCATGGATTTTGACCCAACAACAGTGAAGGAATGGTGATATAGCTCCAAGTCAGAATGGTGTGTGGCTTGGAAGGGAACTTGCAGATGATGATGTTCTCATACATCTGCTGCTTTTGTCCTTCTAGGTGGTAGAGATCACAGATTTGGAAGGTGCTGATGAAGGAGGTTTGGTGAGTTGCTGCAGTACTTCTTGTAGATGGTACACACTGTGGCCAGTGGCAGAGGGAGTGAATATGTAAGATGGCAGATGAGGTACTAATCAAGTGGGTAGCTTTTATAAAGTGTTGAGCTTCTTGAGCATTGTTAGAACTGCACTCATCCAGGCAGGTGGGAAGTAGTCAATCATGCTCCTGACTTGTGTCTTGTTGATGGTGGAGAGGCTTTGGGGTATCAGGAGGTGAGCTAATCACTGCAGAATTCCCAGCCTCTGACCTGTTGTTATAGCCACAGTATGTATATGACAGTGCCAGTTCAATTTCCAGTCAATGATGACTCTAGATTGGGTGGGTGATTCAGTGATGGTAATGTCATTGAGTGTCAAAGGGAGATTATTAGATTCTCTCATGTTGGAGATGGTCATTGCCTGACACCTGTGTGGCATGAATGTTACTGCAGCTTATCAACCCAAGCCTGAATATTATCCAGTTCTTGCTGCATGCGGGCGTGGATGCCTTCAATATCTCTGGAGTTGCAAATGGTACTGAATCCTGCAATCATCAGCAAACATCCTCACTTTTGACCTTATGATGAAGCATCTAAAGATGGTTGGGCCAAGGTGGAACTCCTGCAGAGATGTCCTGCGGCTAAGATGATCGACCTCCAACAACCACAATAATCTCTTTTTGAACGAGGTGTGACTCCCAACACTGGAGAGTTTCCTCAATTCCCATGGACTTCAACTTTACTTTGGCTACTTGATGTCACACTTGGTCAAATGCTGCCTTGATGTCAAGGAAGTTCTTCTCACCTTACTTCTAAATTACAGCTCTTTTTTCCATGTTTGGACGAAAGCTTTAATGAGGCCTGAAACCAAGCAATCCTGGTGGATCCCAAATTGAGGATTGGTGAGCAGATTATTGATAAGTGTCATCTGGCAGCACTCTTAACTACACTTTTCATCTTGATGCTAATAATGGGGCAGTAATTGGCTGGGTTGGATTTGTCCTGCATTTTGTGGACAGTACATATCTGGGCAATTTTCCACATTGTCAGGTCTTGGCTAGGGGCACGGCAAGTTCTGAAGCTCAAGTCTTTGGCATTGAAGCCAAGATGTTATTAGGGTCCATTGTATTTGCTCTATCCAGTGTCTTCAGCTGTTTCTTGATAACAAATGGAGTGCACTGAATAAGTTAAAATCTGACTTCTGTGATGCTGGGGATCTCCAGAGGAGGCTGGAGTGGATCATCCACTCAGCACTTCCGGCTGAAGGTGGTTGCAAATATTTCAGATTTGTCTTTTGTACTGACATGCTGGTCTCCCCCATCATTGAGAATGGGTAAGTGTGTGCAGCCTTCTCCTCTAGTTAGCTGTTTAATTATCAGCCACCATTCACAACTGGATGTTGAAAGGAATGCAGAGCTTTTATCTGACTTTGAAATAATCATGTCTGACCTGTAAACATTCTTCCTAATCTTGCCCAGTGCCTACCCCCACCACCATCATCCTATGACTGAGAGTTCTTTTTTCAGATTACCTGAGAAACCCAGACAGGGATCATCCCAAAGGTGATCTTCAAAGATTCCTAGATTCTCAAACTGCCTTATCTAATGTGGATCATGCAAGGACAGGTCAATGGTCATTCAGGTCAATGGAGCTGTGGTTTAAACAGTCAGCCAGCGAAGAGGAATGCAGAGATTAGGCTGCCGCTAGCTGTATTTAGGCAAGTGAAGCAGAGGGTGGGAAGTTAGCTTAGCAGTTGGGAGACTGTGAGGACCAGAAGCTGGGAGTCAGGAGTTAGGATGGGGGTTGGGAGGATCAGAAGCTGGAGGTCGGAAGTAAAGTTGGAGGTTGGAGATCAGAGGCGGGGTATTGAGAGTTAGGATAGGGAACAGGAGGATAAGAGGCTGTAGGGGGGGAAGGGGGCATGGTCAGATTAGGAGATGGGAGGGGTGCCAGGAGAGAATTAGAGGTTGGAAGTGATGGAGCAGCCAGCATGGCGGGAGCATGGCACCAAATTTGCAGGGGGATGGGGGAAGGGATAAGGGGAAGAAAGAGAGTGCTTGCAACCGTAGTGGGGCAGCAATGATGTGGGAGAGGCACAATAGTGATTATTGGAGGCGGGGAAGGGTGGGGTGGTTACTGTGACTGGCATTATTTAAATGTAGGCTCCACATTTAGCTAAGTAAATTTGAAAAGCTTTCCTTTTTGGCGGCAGGCAGTTTCAAGGTCTCGATTTTACTGAGCGCAGTCAGCGCTGACATCACTTTCTTTTGAAATAGTAGCTCGAATGGGTATTAGCCTCCTTCATATGCAAAGGACCTAACATTTTTCTGGCATGGGCCTGAACTCCTATCTTTTTTCCATCACCAATATGGTATGGGCGCATTTATTTTTGGAACTATGTTCCTGCTTCCTGCTGGCAGGCTGGTTAGCACCTGAAAATAAGGAAAATGTATATGCTTGTGTCTTTCAAAAGTCTTCCAACTAACAATTATGTTATATTTGTTCATGGAAACTTGGTTAATTCAAAGACTACAAAGGGGCTCCTAGCAGACATCTAGACCAAATATAAAAAGCAAAAAGAAAATCAATGAACCAAACAAATTAAAATATATACTCAAAAATATACACTAAAATGTAATGATATCCAATGTACTTTTGAAAGTGATACCATTTTAAGTTGTACACTAGTCCTTCAGAAACTCCAGATTTCCTGCAACTTTTGCGCCTTTGATATTAGACATTCATTGTTTTTATTCACTTTAGACATATTTTGATGTATTTAGACATATTGGCTTTAGGTATATACATGTAGTTGATCTTGTGTCGTTCAAGGGCACACTGACCTCAAATCATTTTGGAAATATGTAAACATGCTTAACTTATCAATGACGCACAAACATATATACTCCTCTGTAAATGTAAATGCAATTTTGCTCTTCAAACAATTTTTAACTTCCAAGATAATTTTAGGTTGGTTGGAATCAAATGGGAAGGGGAGACAGGTGTTTCAATGAGCGTGCAAAAAGGGGTCAAATGGCCTTTATAGGTTCCCAATGTTATCTACATGAAGTTGAGCCTGTTGAATGCTCAGTGATATGCTCACTCAGTAGTTGGTATAGAACAGAAACAGGCACTTCCAGTGCTACTTAAAGGTGCACACACCTGTAAATACTCAGATCATTGGTACCGGTCTGGAGAGCTCGAGAAACTTCTCAAAAATGTTTTTTCTTTTGGCTAATATTGTGCTTTTGTCTTTGCACTTGGTATTTCAGTCATGCTATAATCACAGAGATTTTCTTCCTTTACTGAGGGATGGAAATGATATTGGTCACCTGGAAGAAGAACAGGCAGGCCACAACAATAACAGGTGAGCGAGCTTCAAGAAACACCATGGGGAGAATCTTCGGTTCAGTGAACGGGCCCCTCTGCGTCATTTAGATTTTCAGTTAGGTGGACTCACAGCTGAGCTGGCTGCGTGCCTGCCAAACTGACAAAGGCCTATTAAGGCCATTTAACTAACAATTAAAATAATTAGCGGAGCCCAGGTGGCCTTCACATTTTTCACGGAACCTCATCCATGGGTGGGATGAAGTTTCATGAATGATTTTAAATTTTCTCAAAAGTTTTTATTGAAATTAATGCACACATCCCAGCTCATGTGACAGTTTCACATGAGGGAACATGTCATAAAAATTTTTTCAACACTTTATTGAACTGTTAAAACTTAAAACTAATCTCCCTGAGGCACAGAGGTGCCTCAGGGAGATTTCAGTGCTCTTTTGCGTGCATGTGCAAAAGAACACACGCTCGACTATGGGAACCACCCCGCCACAGCGCCCCCCCCCCCCCCCCCCCCCCCCCCCCCCCCCTCCCCCTCCACACCTGCTCAGGGAGCGCACAGCGCTTCCAGGTGCACATCATGCTTGGTAGGCCTTAATTGGTCCGTCCGCGTAAAATGGCAGCACGGACCCGATCAAGGGGTGCTGATCAGGTCCATGTCTGCCTGCGCCCTCCCCCGCCCCTGCACAACCTCCCTGATGGTGGGAAAATTCTACTCAACATGAAAGGAGTCAAGAAAGGAGGAGGTTTGCTCATGGGTGGCTTAAGCCTGCTTATTGAGTCTATAGGCTCAGACAGAGATATCTGAACCTCAATAAAGAGCAGTGTAGGAAAAGACTGCATTTCTCAAAAGAAGCCATATTGGGAGCCTGGAGAATGCTGGCACAGAAGCTAGAAGCTACTACTATAGCTAGTACTGAATTAATTCTGGCAGGTAAGGTGACCATAGCCCTGAATGCAAACCATTGTGCCAAAGATTACTTCCAAGTTAAAGGGCACCTCACTTTGAGAAGTGCAAGCTCACTTTGAATAAGTGTCAAGAATGCCAGCATCCCACTTTCCAAAGCAACCAATCGCCAATCAATTCATACAAACATACAAACTAGATGCAGGAGTAGGCCATTCAGCCGCTTAAGCCTGCCCTGCATTCAATAAGATCATAGCTGATCTGATTGTGGCCTCAATTCCACATTCTGCCTACCTCCAATGACAAACAAGGCAGTTAAAGGTGAAGAATCTATCTACCTTTGCCTTAAATGTATTCATTGGCCCTGCGTCTATCGGTCTCCTGGGAAGAGAGTTCCAAAGATTCACAACTGTCTGAGGGAAAAAAAATACTTCTCACCTCTGACATAAACATCCCTACTTTCATAACCCATTCCCCTTGCAATAAACGACAACATTCTATTTGCCTTCCTAATCACTTGCTGTATCTGCATACTAACTTTTCCTGATTCATGTATCAGAACATCCAGATCCCTCCGTACCTCAGAGTTCTGCAACCTCTCTCCATTTAACTAATATGCTGCTTTTTTATTCTTCCTGACAAAGTGGACAATTTCACATTTTTCCACATTATACTCCATCTGCCAAATTTTTGCCCCTCACTTAATCTATCCATTTCCCTTTGCAGACTCTTTATGTCCTCTTCACAACTTACTTTCCTACCTATCTTTGTGTCATCAGCAAATTTAGCAACCATATATTTGGTCCCTTCATCAAAGTCATTGATATAAATTGTAAATAGTTGTGGCCCCAGCACAGCACGGTGGCATCCACTTGTCACATCTTACCAACTCAAAAAACATTTTCTGTTTCCTGTTAGCTGGCCAATCTTCTATCCATGCTAATATGTTACCCACTACATTGTGAACTCTGATTTTGCATATTAACCTTTGTCACGGCACCTTGTCAAACGCCTTCTGGAAATCTAAGCACAGCACATCCACAGGTTCCCCTTTATCCATGCTGCTTGTTACTTCCTTAAAGAGCTACAATAAATTAGTCAAATGTGATTTCCCTTTTACAAACCATGTTAGTCTGCTTGTTTGCATTGTGATTTTCTAAGTGCCTCACTATAGCCTCATTAATAATAGATTCCAGCAATTTCCTTATGACAGATGTTAAGGTAACTGGCCTATAGTTTGCTGCTTTCTGACTCCTTCCTTTCTTGAATAGAGGTATCACATTCACTATTTTCCAATCTGATGGGACCTGTTCAGAATCTGGGGATGGAATTTCCTGTACCCGCTGGCGGTGGATGTGTTTGGCAGTGTGAGCAGACAATATGGCGAGAAGGCCAAAAATCAGTTTCATGACTTTGTGAAACCAGTTTACAATTGACTACTCTGCCCATCAGTGGCAGGCCGCATTTCCCACTGTTGAACGTTGGGAACTTCATTGTAATACATCTGCATATCATTATAAGCCAGCTCACCAGAATCATCCCCCCTCGATGCTGGATCACCTGAGCATGTCAGCTTGATCGCATGCCGATGTATTTCAAAACTGGACATAAGAGATGTGCACCTGGCGAGCTGTACTTCACTCGGGGCATCAAGGTTTGTTTGCCTATCTTGCTTTGAACAGCACTCGCAGCCATCACTGCCAGGCTTTGCAGACAGCACCAAATCACTTTTAGGGGGATTCATGGACAGATCTCTAGCTACCGGCCATAACGCGGGAGTGATTTATAAACGGCTGTAGGGCTAGGGCTTGCTTGGGGAAGGCAGAGAATTGGCCTCAGGCAAGGGTAGAGGCTGCAGGGCAGGGGCTGTACTGGGGAAGGTGGGGTATCTCAGGGTGTGCATGGAGCACAAGTTTATCTGTGTAAGTGGCCTCAAGATGATGAGGGTTGAGGAGGCAGTCTCCAGAGGAGATGAGGCCAGACGGAAATGTGAGGGTATATGTGTGAAAATGAGTGGTGATGTACCTTGAGCTGGCATTGAGTAAGATGCCAGTGAATGTGTGATGGGCTTGAGCTTTTGAGTTTAGAGCGACAAGATGGTTGCCTTACCCTGGCAGCACGGATGGGGTCATTCATCCCCTATCTGCATTGGATGGCCAAAATCTTCTCTGCAGCATTGGCACTGATCACCACTGCCATCATCTACCAAGTTGGAGTGGTAAGATTGCTGAACCTCCTGTAGCCAGAGGACATCACCGGCTTGCCTCCACAGTGTCCAAAAGGCTTAAAGTACTGCTGCGCGCACACCTCTCAGTGCTTCCAGCCCAGGACTGCTGAGCAGAAGACACGGCCCCGAAAGGCAGGAAGGCTGCAGATCCCTGATTCAGGGAGTTATAAGTTAGTTCAGGGAATTTTGGGGGGGGGGGGTGGCTACAGTCTTCTTGCCTTTTGGGGCCATGTATTCTGTGCAGCAGTCCTGGGCTGGAAACACTGAGAGGTGTGCGCGCGGCTGCACTTTAAACATGCCGTATGGCATGAGGAAGTGGTGAGGTGACAGCGGGGTGGGAAAATGACAGCCTGCCTGCCATTGAAACAGCGTGTTTCCCACAAATGCATGTTTACTGAGGCTTGAAAAGCTGCCATTGTGGCCGTCAGGCAAAATGCTCTTTTTCCTGCCCTCTACCGCACTTAGTGCAAATCTGGGATGATTCCACCTAGGTAATTTTGGAAAATTGAAACCAATGCATCTACTATCTTAGCAGCCACTCCTTTTAAGCCCCTAGGATGACGTCCATTAGGATCGGGAGACCTGTTAGCTTTTAGTTCTAATAATTTTCTCAGTATCCTTTCCCTGGCGATTGTAATTGTTTTACGTTCCTCACTCCCTTTCACCTGCTGATTCATAATTATCTCTGGGATGTTATTTGTATCCTGTACACTGAAGACCAGATGCAAAATATCTGTTCAATTCATCCGCCATTTCCTTATTTTCCATTATTAATTCCCAATTCTCATTCAGGCAACCGGCCGCTGCAATTTGAAATGAGGCCTGACCATTAAAATGGTTCAGGCCTCTTGCTGTTGACGTTGGGTCAGTGCCCCCAGTTGCCTCAGTCACGATCTGCACCAAACTTAAAAATCTATGATTTTTAAAAAATGATGCTGTTTATATCAGAGCTGCTTTCAACTGTTAAAAACATTTGAATGACTTACATGTAGTTTCATCAAATTTGCAAACTGTACTCTCCATCGATCACATATAGCATATCAGAAGTAATGAACAATAGCACAGTTCTGCTCCCCAGTCATTTATGAATAAAGAGTACAGAACAACTAACCGTAATAGATTGAATCATGTACTGAACAAAATTGTAATGTCAAAAAGCTTATATAAAAGAAATGCTGTAAAAGATTAGGAACTTATGGTCAGGAAATATCATGTGCAGCAAGTTACAGATTTTGATTAAATTATAGATCAAGTCAGCAAGTAGAAAAACTATGATCTCAGCCACCACCATATTAACTATATCAGAAAATTTGCAGCATTACATCATGTGGATAGGTAGGACTATTTCATAGCTACTGGCTACTGCTAAACCATAGAATAGAATAATTACAGCACAGAAGAAGACCATTTGGCCCATCAGGTCTGTGCCTACTCTTTGTATGAGCTATTTAACTGGACCCATTCCCCTGCCTTTTCCTGGAATTCCAGCAATCTTTTTCTCTTAAAGGTACTTGTACAATTCCCTCTATAAAGCCCTGACTGAATCTGCCTCCACCACCAAGTTGCAGGAAAGTAATTTTGTCCAGATATGGACTACCTACTGAAGTCTTTAGTAACAGCTAGCCACAGTTTGCAAGTGTTGATTTCAAGCAATTTACCAAGGAATGGGGTTTCATCCACATAACTTCATGGCCAGAATCTTTCATTCATCAAATGGGGGAGGGCCCTGCATGCCGATGCGTAAAATGACGTGCAGGCATGCGTCCCGACGTCACCACACGTCATTCTGATCTTCAGCTCAGTGGGAGCATACCGGAGTCAGCTGTGTGCCTGCTGCACTGTCAAAGGCCTGATAAGGCTATTAATGATCTAATTGAAGTACTTGTCAGGGCTGCCTGTCCAACCTTAAGGTTGGCGGGCAAGCAAAGAGCCCAGCCAGCTTTCGCATTTTTCATAGAACCTCATCCACAGGTGGCATGAGGTTTCATGAATGGTTTATTAATTAAATAACATGTGTTTTGAAAATTCATAAACATGTTCCAACTCATGTGTCTGAGTGATTTTATTTTTTATTTTTTCAATTTTTGATAATGAAATTAATCTCCCTGAGGCACAGGTAGTGCTGAGCACTTCCAGGTGCGCATCACGCTGGGCAGGCCTTAATTGGCCGGCTCACGTAAAATGGCGGCGCGCAGCTGATCACAGGTGGCAATCGGCTCCATGCCTGCTCCCGACCAGCCCACCCGATGGGGAGAAAATTGTCCCCCGTGTCTAAATTAAAAATAGAAAATGCTGGAAATACTCGGCAGGTCAGGCAATACCTGTGGAGAGAAACAGCTCTGATGTTTCAGGTCGATGACCATTCATCAGAAAGAAAGTGATATTCCTTTTATTATATAGATATATGTATTAAGGCAGAATCTAGAATCTGCTGCCCAGTGTATGCTGTTAACAGAATAAACTCCAGTTAAATGTCACTGTTATCTTCACTGCCACCAATTATTACATTGCTGAACTGTGAAACTATCAATATCTATATATTATTAAAAATCTTGTCTTGGCATGCACTTTCAGCCTACAAACAAAACTTCCTAGGTTACAATTTTGAGCAACACTTTTAAGTCAATCACTATATATTGTGTATAGACACAAGTTTTGGGGTCATTTTTCATTCTAGATTTTTTGGTCTTTATTTCAGAAGACTGCCAACTTATTTTCACTTCATCATCTTCCTTACTTTAATATTCTAAATATTATGCTATTATTTTACAGGATAATCCTATAGTTTGACAGTTTGAACTATATCTCCAGGAAGTTCAAAATGGAACTAAATAACAACATGCACTCATAGCAGATTTAATGTAAAGGAATGCCTCAAGGCACTTCAAAAGGAAGAAAGAACTTGCATTCATATAATGTCTTTCACAACTTCAGGACCTCTCAAAGTGCTTTATAGCTAATGAAGTACTTCAATGTGTAGTCACTGTGCACTGTGTGGCAAGGTAGGAAAGGCAACAGCCAATTTGCGCACAGCAAGCTCCAACAAACCACAATATGATAATAACTAGACAATCTGCTTTGTTGGTGATGTTTTGATTATTAGATGAATATTGGCCAGGGCACTGGATAGATGTCCCCCGTTCTCCTTTCAAGTAGTGCCACGGAATCTCTTACGTCCACCTGAGAGAGTAAACGGGACCTAGGTTTAAAGTCTCATTCAAAAGATGGCACCTCTGACTGTGCAAGCTCCCTCCAAACTGCACTGAAGTGTTAGCTAGGGAGTTTTTTTGTTCAAGTCTCATGAGTGGGATCTGAATCTGCAAGCTTCTAGCTCAGGGGTAAAGGTGCTACCAGTTGAGCCACAGCTGAAAGCTACTAACTAATACATGTAAGGAAATCAATGCTGAGTCACAATGGAGAGTTTTGCACGTGAGGCTAAAATCTTGGTGAAAGAGATCAATTTAATAAGTTGGAGAAAGAAAAATAATTTGGAGGTGGAAGGTTAGGGACTATTCCAAAAAAATAGTACTGATACAGCTGATTGCTCTGTCACCAGAGGTATGGAGGATGGATGGGAGGAGGCACAACAGACTCATCTCAGAGGAATGGAGCACAGTGGAAGAGGTGAGACTAAAGGAGATTTCACGGAGGGTAGGGCAACAGCATGGAGGGATTTGCAGACCAAAAGAGGATTTAAAATTGAATGCATTTGGGGTTACAAAGCAAGTATAAGAAAAAGGGCTGGCCAAGGATGATGGGCAAGGCAGATAATGTGGAGTAGAAAACAAGCAGCAGAATTTTGGATAGGTTTTTGGTAGTAGTTCATTAAGGCTAGAGGATGGTGGACCAGCCTGGAGAGCATTGAAGTGGCCAAGTTTGGAGGTGCTTAAGGCATGTGCTAGGATTTCAGCAGTGGAGGATGTCATGATGATGCAACGTGTGCATGTATGATATTAATCTTTAATTATCTTTAATCGGGTCAGATCCATATTGAACTGCCTTAAGAGCAAGCAAAGACACAGGGCAGAATTTAGCCCTTGGCTGGTGGGCAGGCCCCACCAGTTCAGCAGCAGGCGGACAGCTGAACCCCGCCACCAAAACTGGGCCCGCCGCCATTTTGAATGGGCGGGCCAGTTAAGGCCCACACAGCAGCCTACCCGACAGGAAGCGCCATGCGCTTCCTGTTCCAGGGGGGAGAGAATTCTCATCTGTCAAAGTACGCTCCCTGAGGCAAAGTCCTGTCTCAGGGAGTTTAGTGAAAGGTAAGTAAAGTCAAAAAATAGAGACATTTTAAAATTAACATGTCCCTCTCATGTGACAATGTCACATGAGATGGGACATATTGATAACAAGCTCATAAAATTTATTAAATTTTTACAAAACGGTAATGAAACTTCATCCCTCCAGTGGATGAAGTTTCATTAATAATCTACAGGCTGCTGGGGCTCCTGGCCTGCCCGCCAGCCTTAAGGTTGGCTGGGCAGGGCATTTAAATATCTTAATGAGCCTATCAATGGCCTTAATTGGCCATTGACAGATCGGCGGGCGGTCAGCAGATTTCGCTGTCCGCCCGCCAACCTTAAGATTTAAATGGCCCTGCCCCCAAATCGCCGAGGGGAAAATCCTAGCCACTGACTTAAAATGGTTGCCACAGGACACCTGACTCATATGGTATTATAAGTTGGTCAGTTTCTGGAAGTTCCCAATGTGAATTACGATTAGGGCATGCCAAAGCAGCCTCCTATGTAATTTCATACCTGCTGATGTCAAGAATTACTTCAAAGATTAACTGAAACTGTAACTGGCTCTCACCATTTGCATTTCTATGAAGTTACCTTTCAGGCAGAGACAGAAAATCTATTGGGACAATGGCTATATAGAAGTTATTCTTTCTAGCTCAATTTAGGGAAGTGATGGCTGGGACATTAAAGAAACTAATCACCTAGGCCTTAAAACAATAGTCAAGGTCTGTCCAGACATGAATTAATGAATTATCTTCTGTAGAATACCCAACTCACTCTGGGGAGAGAGAGTGACCATGTGACCTGAATAAACATTTTGAAATGCCTTTTATTACAACACCCAAGCTGCTCAAAACAATCTAGAAGAAATCTGTCAATGGAGCAGTATTACCATATCTCTCTCTACCCTTCCCTCTCACGTTTGGAGTCCTAACCCTGATACAGTTTGATTCCATCACAGAAATGGAGAATTTCACTTGAAAGGAGCCTAAGGCGCAATACTTTTGGAAAATATAGGTTACATTTAAAAAAGGGACTGCCTCCAGAAATTGCAGTTTACATCAGCCCCAACCCCACTGGAATTTCAGGACTACCCATGGAAAACAATTTGCCTCAGCCATGAGCACCAGCAAAGGACTCATGGATAGTGAACTCTTTTTTTCACCTTTCATCATTGAATTTTAATTTGGCCATGAAGTAACCTCCTACTGTATAACTTGTAACTTTGCATGTGTGTATGTGTATGTGTGCGTGTGTATGTTGCAAAGGTTGAGACATGGGTTTACCTTTTTAAATATCTTTATACCTTTACCTGGGTGTGTTTTTAGCACAATAAAAACTAACCCTTTTGTGTTTAAATTCAGAAAGCCCGAGTTCTTTGCAAACATCTTATAATTTGCTAAGTACATACACTGAATTAATACCTTCATTCAATAAATTACAAAAAACCCAGTTACAATTAATTAAAGAGTGGGAAAGAAAGGGCAAGGCCTAATGTGTGCCCCCACCAGTTGCAACAAGGTGATTAGTTACAAGTGCAGATGGTACTTTTGTCAAGGTGAGAGTAAAAGTCTTTGTGATGGAAATTATGTGGGATTAAAAGCTCAAATCAAGGTGCAAGATGCCCAAAATTGTGAATGATCTCGCTCAGGCTAGGAGAATAGATTAAATAGCATAGCAGAGAAAGGGATGGAGACGATAAAGAGGAAATGGAGCTTAAGGTTGGGTATAGTGCAGTGGCTTTGATTTTTCTAATGCTGAAAGTTATGCGTCATTCAGGACTCAATGCCAAGAATTCCAGCATTGTGTGGCAGTTAAAGGCCCAAGGGTAGTGGTGAACAGGTACAGATGAGTTTCAGCAGTTTATACTCTGGAAGGTGACCTTTGTGTCTGTAGATTATATTGCTGAGGTGTAGCATATAGCTAAGAAAGAGGCAGCGGTCAAGAGTAGATGAGTTGAAGTAAATGTTTTGAGAAGGCATAGGATGACTGTAGTTATTAAGGGGAGAGGAATGGGACCCGTTGAAAGGGCATGATTGATGATATCAGCTAATAAGGGCACGAGGAAGTGGAGTTGAGTATATTGGAGTTGTGTTGGGAAAATATTAAGAGTCAGTAATGTAGATCTCATAGGTAAAATATGGGTGGAGAAGGCGGGGGGAGATAGTGCACAAACACGAGGGTTCAGGGCTAGAGGAACTGTACAGAGAGAGGCTGGAGGCTGACAGAGCAATTAATAACTAAACCAGTTGAGTTCCAGGTGCATTTCAATTTCTGCTCTTTTAACTTCAGAGATGGAGATAACGGCTGTACTGAGGCAGTGACATGAGCAAGAGACTGCAGCAACGTCGTAAGAACTAAAGCATCAAATGCACAGAAAGGAAATGGTTAAGCAGGTTAGTGATAGTAGAGATGTCATTATCAGCAGAGCTCAAAAATTAAGGAGTTGGCAATCTGCAAGTGAATTTGTGAGGAGCTGAAGGGAGTTATTCTTTTACCCATGGCCAGATTAAAGTAGTGGCAGAAGGGAGCACATGCTGTGAGGCAGTTCATGTGGACTAGGGAAGGTGGTACAAAAGTAAGGTTGCAAATGGATGGAGTGAAGGATAGAAGAGGATAAAATACTCAAAACAGAAAGTGCTGGAAGAGTAGTGAGAACATTCAAGGAGATTTATGGCAATGAGGACCATGTTGCTTCCTGAGTAGTTTGTGCACAGCAAATGATGGATTAACAAGAAAACAAGGTTTCTGTACAGAGCAATCAAAGGCTTGAATGGCTACAGCTCCTTAATTAACTCTGGAACCTGGGACTGGGGTTATTTCCTGGATTTGAATAACTCTCATTCATATTCAATCATAACTGACTGGCATACATAAAATCATAGGTTAGTGTTTCTCAAACTGAAGTCCAAGGACTCCTGGGGTCTGAAAGGATTTTCCAGGGGGTCCACTATATAGTTGAGGAGTACGCGAATCAGTGATGGAGGTGGGACCAGGGTGCGGCCGCCATGCGTGTAGTGCAGAATGGGCTGGCTGCTTCAACTATGAGGGTAAATACACTGCAGAAGGCCTAAGAATGGCAGGAAGATCACCAGATAGACCTGCAGCTATCAAGGCTGGTGTGGGAACCAGGTGAGTTAAGTGCAATGGAGGAACATTTTTAAAAATATTTAATTATTTATTAACTCAACAGGGCATCAAAATACAAGTTCATCAAGTATTATAAGTATTCTATGGGCAGCATTTCCTCCCCCCCGGTTGGTTGTTTTGGGCGGGGGGGTGGTGTGTGTGTGTGTGCAGGAGCGGGCATGAGTGGGCAGGTTCCCGATCGGCCCCCATGTTGGGGGCGCGCACCATTTTACAAGGGCGAGCCAATTAAGGCCCGCCCAACGTGACATCCGCCTGGAAGCACTGTGCGGGCAGGGGGGTATTCCCTGAGCTGGGAGTGCGCTCCTTCATGCATGCGCATGAAAGAGCTCACAGAACTCTGAGATCTCAGGGAGATCAGCGTTACTTTTAAAAAGGTAATAAAGGATGAGAAAAATTTTATTGACATGTCTCCTCATGTGACACTACCACATGAGCTGGGACATGTCAATTATTTTTATTAAAAATGTAACACAAGTTTTAAATCCCTCATGAAACCTCATCCCGCCCATGGATGAAGTTTCATGTTTTTTCTGAAGGCCGCCTGGGCTCTTCGCCTGCCCGCCAACCTTAAGATTGGACGGGCAAGTCCATTAATCATTTTAATTACTTTTTTAATGGTCTTAATAGGCCGTTGACAGGTTGGTGGGCATGTAGCCGATTCAGCTGTGTGCCTGCCAAACTTAAAATCTAAATGACGCGCAGTGATGTCGGGTTGCACGCCCGACGTCACCGTGTGTCATTTAACGTGTTGGTGAGCGGGCCCCACCCCTGCTCGCCGACCGGAAAATACTGCTCTATAGCATTATAATTTATATGGGGAGACCTGTAATTACTCATCCATTTGAATAGGAGGCTTCAATTGAAAAGGTTTGAGAACCATTGTCTTAGATAACTGAACAAATCACATGGGTTGTTCAAAAGTAGGTTGGCCCCTTCCTCAAACTATGTATCAAACTGATAAATTTACATTTGTATTAAGCTTGGGACAAGATTCTGATTTTAACTGCTCTTATTTACACTTACAGCTAACGGCTGAATTAAAGGAATCTCAGTCGTTAAAACAAAGAACAACGACTTAATTTTGAACATGACTTCTGTTCTAAGGTCAACAACTGACATTCAAGTAATGAATGTTAATTGTATAAGTTAAGGTTAAGTGTCTACAGGTGAGGAGCACTCAATGGATAATGGTATATAAAGAGTCACTCACTGACACATAGGCCTGAATTTTACCTGTGGTGGGCGTGTGCAATCAACGGGCCTGGGAGCAGTCGGGAAACAGACCAATGGCCACAATCGGCCCCCGACTATGGCTAATTAATGGCCAGCCAGCATGAAACGTGCACTGAACAGCTCAGAGCTGCTGGGGTGGGAGCGGGAAGAGGGCGGGCGATGTTATCACCGCGGGTGTGGGTGAGTGCTGCAAGAAAGCTCTCTGAAGGTAGACGGCTGCCTCAGGGAGCTGCAGACCTAAAAATGCCCAAATAAAGGTTTTAAAAGCTGGAATAAATTGTCCGTGCACCAGAAACAATCACCTGAAAATATTATTGATAAAAATGCTGCCCACAGGTATTTATTTTTATTTTATTTCATAACGGAAATTTCGTCCCACTCTTGGATGAGGTTTGATGAAAAATGCAAAGGCCACCTGGCTGACTAGCCTGTCCACCAACTTTGGATGGGCCACGAAAAATCAGAGACAACTGCACCATTAATGAGCTTAATTGGCCTCTTAATTGTCAGCGGGCGCACTTCCGGCTTTCGTATGTGCCCGCCAAGCGGAATATCGTGTGAGTACGCAATGATGTAGGGATGCTTGACTGACATCTTCTTGTGCAATTTTGCACGAGGTCAGGTTGGGTGCAATCCAGCCTGCTGGATGTAAAATACGGCCCATAAGTTCACAAGAAATAGGAGCAGAAGTAGGCCATTCATCCCATTGAGCCTGCTCCGCCATTCAGTAAGATCATGGCCGATCTGATTATGGCCTTAACTCCACTTTTTTTTCCTGTCCCCCATAACCCTTGACGCCCTTGTCAATTAAAAATCTGTCTAACTCAGCCTTGAATACATTCAATAAGCCAGCCTCCACTGTAGTTCTAGACTCCCCCAGGAGATTAAACATCCTTTCAGCATCTACCCTGTCAAGCACCCTCAGAATCTTGTATGTTTCAATAAGCTCACCTTTCATTTGTCTAACTCCAGTAAGTATAGGTCTATTCTGCTCAATCTTTTCTCATAAACCAGCTCTTTCATCCCAGGAATCAGCCTAGTAAACTTTCTCTAAATTGCCTTTGATGCAAGTATATCCCTTCTTATGTAAGGAAACCAGTATTGTACACAGTACTCCAAGTGCAGTCTCACCAATGCCCTGTATAGTTCTAGCTAGAGTTCCCTACCTTTATACTCCATTCCCTTGTAAGAGTAGGGAACATTCCATTTGCTTTCATAATTACTTGCTGGACCTGCATGTTAGCTTTTTGTGATTCATTTACAAGGATACCCAAATTCCTCTGTATTGCAGTGTTCCACATCTCTCTCCACTTAAATAATATTTTGCTTTTCTATTCTTCCTGCCAAAGTGACATTTTCCCACATTATACTCCATCTGCCAAATTTTTTCCCACTCACTTAACCTATCCTTTTGCAGATTCTTTATATCCTCCTCACAATTTGTTTTGTTAATATCTTTGTATCATCAGCAAATTTGGCTACAATACAGTTAGCCTCTTCATCTAAGTCATTAATATAGATCATAAATAGTTGTGCCCCAGCACTGATCCCTGCGACACTCCACTATTTGCAGTCTGACAACCTGAAAATTATCCTGACTCTCTGGGCAGAATTTGACGACAGCGGGATTTTACATTCCCGCTGAAGGCAATAGCGTTTATAATGGTTCGCTGCATTTTACAGCCCCATTCCCGCCGAAACGGGGCCGTAAAATTCTGCCCCCTGTTTCCTGTTAGTTAGCCAATACTCTATCCATGCTAATACATCACCCCCAATACCATGAGCTCTTATCTGGTGCAGTAATCTTTTACGTGGCATCTTATCAAATGCCTTTTAGAAATCCAAATACACAACATCTACTGGTTCCCTTTATCCACCCTGCTTGATACATCCTCAAAGAACTCTTAGTAATTTTTTCAAACACGGTTTCCCTTTCATAAAACCAGTTTGGCTCTGCCTGATTGTTTTATGATTTTCTAAATGCTACAACCTCCTTAAAAATGGATTCTAGCATTTTCCCAATGACAGATGTTGGACTAACTGGCCTATAGTTTTCTGCTTCTTCTCTCCTTCCTTTCTTGAATAGTGGTGTTACATTTGGGTTTTCCAATCTGCTGGGATGTTTCCAGAATCATGGAAATTTGGAAGATTATAACCAATGCTTCTACCATCTCTGTAGCCACTTCTTTTAATGCCCTAGGATGCAGGTCATTAGGTCCGGGAAACTTGTTAGCCTTTAGTCCCATTAGTATTCCTTGTCCTTTTTCTTGCGTGATCGTGATTGTTTTAAGATCCTACTTCCCTTTTGCCCTCTGCTTTTCTACGATTCTTAGCATGCTTTTTTGTATTCTACTGTGAAGACAGATACAAAATATTTGTTGAAAGTCTCTGCCATTTCCTCATTTCCCATTATTAAGTCTCCTGTCTCTTCCGCTAAGGGATCAGCACTTACTTTCGCTACCGTTTTCCTTTTTATATACTTGTAGAAGCGTTTTCTGTCTGTTTTTATATTTCTTGCTATTTTTCTCTCATACTCCGATTTCTTCCTCTTTATTTTTTTCGTCATCCTTTGCTGGTTCTAAAATTTTCCCAATCTTCTGGCCTTCCACACAGCTCTACAGCATTGTACATGCTTTCTTTTAAATTGATTCTGTCCTTAATTTCCTTAGTTAACTATGGATGGCCTATCCTTCTTGTAGATACTTTCTTTCTCAATGGAATATATCTTTGTTGAAAGTTATGAAATATCTCCTTAAATATCTGCCACTGCTTCTCTGCCATCTTACCTTTTAACCTATTTTTCCATTCCACTTTAGCCAACTTTGACACTGGCAGTGGGTTGTAGAGTTAGGAGCTATACATTTATAATGTATCACTTTGTGAATAAAGTTAAAACCGGGTAAAGATTTACTTCTGGTTTCCTCCTTGTCCAACTGGCCATAAGAAGTTTAACAGGAAGCGTTGCAGAAGAGGCTGAGGCACTGAAGCAGGTATTTTTCCTGTTGCTGGTGTAGAGATTGCAGTGTTGGGATGTTGGGTACAACTTGGATTGGAGGGTCGGGGATGATGATTGCAGTGGGCAGGGGGGGCGGGGTCAGAGAGAAATCGGGCTTTGGAGGTGGTGCTTGTTAGTGATCATGGGGTAAGATCAGTGACCACTGCAAGAGGCAGTGATCATGTGGCAGTGGTCAGACCACAGGAAGCTGGGATGGAGGAGCACTCTTGCTCCTCTTGGCCCACAACTAGTGCTGAAAAGCCACAACATTACCACATGTTAATGCTTGCCTCCTTTTAGATGCTCAGTTTTTCCAAGGCCTGGGAAACTCAGCTGGCCAGTGTTAAAGCTAGAAGAGAGATAAAATCTGAGGCACACAGTCTCATTGAATTATTTAAATGAGCATTCTGTCTACTGGTCATGGGTTTGCTGTCTGCCCCATGTCTTGCTTTCATTAAAACTGTAATCTGGACAAGTTTGCAGTGAGCTGGATTTGGGTTTGAGATTTTGAAAATTTAACATTCCACTTGATCCAAACCCAATCTTTTTTGGGGGTTCAAATTATCCCTAGTGTATATTGACAACAGTAATCAAAAGTTTGAAGTGTCTCTTCCCACTTTCACTTTTATTGGTTTCAGGGATGAGCTGTTGGGAAAAAACCACACACACAGGAAAAAAACACTGTAACAGCTCCAAATTTCTATAATTATTTTTTCCAGATCATTCCCTTGCAATAATTGCTTGAGGTTTATTGCATCAATGTGGTTGCTTTCATGCCCTTAAATGGATAGTATTTTGTTTCTAGGAAGGCAATTGATTACATAAGCATGCCATTTTGTTCAGCTCAATCTATGCTCTGATCCTACCAGTGTGATGTGTTGACTGTTGTTCGGCTAACCATGAAATTCCTGAAATAGATATGTTACCATTTTTTATTGCAAAAACCATTCCTTAAAAAAAAATTATGATTTCCAGCTAATGTCCTTTTCCCACCCTCTTTTATCTTGAAGCCCATTCCTTTACTCATTAAACCAACTTTAAGTAGATAATCAGCTCTCTGGGAAAGTGTCAATTCATGGATGATAACAGACAGCCAGAATGAATTATAGATTTGTACAAGGTCCAAAATTAGATTTGGCAAGCTACTCATGAGATTCAAGCTGAAAACCACTACAAACGTCATTGTGATTTATCTCTGACCAGCTGTTATTTTACATAAAAGGGGATACCTGGGTGAGGTGAGATGACTATAGTGGCAAGGAGGTCAACAGGAATTTTCAAAGTGCATTTAACGCAGCAGGCATAAGACGAGAATAAGTAGTTAATATCTAAGGTACAAATTACAAGAAAACACTTGCATGTTCTGCCATGTTGTTTACAATTTACAGAGGTGTATTTTTTTTAAATGCACAGGAATATAGAACAAGGTGCACATTAGGTATAGCTTCCTGCAAATGAGACATAATGGTTCTTAGCAGAAACAACCCATCTAAATATTTTATAAATATTTGTTAAACAACAGAAATAACATATGTCTTAATAAATGTATTATTTTCCTTAAAACTTTTATTTATTTTGCCTTTGAAGAAACGTGTAATTCATCTAGTTAGAATTCAGGAGACATTCAATATTTTATCATTGAAAACGTTTGACATCATTAGCTCCATTAGTTTCCAATATCCTCAAACGTAATTTTAAAAAGTCAAGAGATAGGACCTTAATAAATCTTTATTTATTTTGAGATCCTGCAGAGTCATTTAAGTATTTCTGACAACTAATTTATTTGAAAATCACTATTGTTACACAGGGATTTTGGAAGTCTGCTGGTGGCCCCAGAATTTCCCGGTGCTGGCTGGTGTGTTGGTCTGGCAGTATCTTCTTACCTCCGAGCAATTTTAAGGAGGCAGGTCAGACAGGGTGACGGTTACACACGCACAATGGCGGGTGGCTTATTAAAATAACAAAAAGGTTTATGAAGGCCAATGATCAGAGACAGATGAAATATTCCAGTCAGGCTGCAGGTTCTTCACAGTTTCCAGAGCCCCAGCAGATGCCTGGATGCAGCATCCTGGCAGCAAACCAAAGGGCTGGTGTCTCCAAAATCAATTGAAGGTCCCCACTGCAGCCGCCATACCTATATGCAGCTGCCGGCTTACCTGTGGACAGTTTTCCCTCTTCAATGATGGTCTAGCAGCTGTGACAATTTCTTTTTTAAAAGCATGTAAAAAGTGCTGAGGGGGCATGTCCATCTTGAGGCACCCTCTCTCTCCCTTACCTGCACCTTTCGTGCTGAATGGCCTCCTATTGGCCTTCTCTGAGTGCCTACTGGCCATCCTTAATTGGGTGGTGAGCACACCTCGTGGCTATTAATTGGTCATTTCCTTAAAATTCCTGTGATGATTTCTGACACAGTGTGGGGCTGGGTCCTGACGTTGGAGCTCTAACCCCAAAGCAAAAATGCATCACTTTTTTTCAAGAGAAAAAAGCCCAGCCTGCTCAACCTTTCCTAATAGTTATACCCTCTCAGTTCTGGTATTATCCTTATAAATCCTCTTTCCACCTTCTCCAATGCTTTTTTTTTGTGGTATGAAGACCAGAATTGTGCACAGTATCTTAACAGTCCAACTAACATTTGATATAAGGTTAACATAACTTCCCTGCTTTTGAATTCCAGTCTTTTATTGTTTATCTGTTTGACTTTTTTTGTGTTTCTCACTAAAATTATTAAGTAGAGACAAGAAATCAACTAGGAACTATATTGGTCATAACCTTTTTAATGTCAGTTTTCAGTAGTCTAGATCTGATACTCCACTGAGGCTTTTATTTCTTCAGCAAATAAGCCAAGGTAGCATCATGTCATGGAGTCTCCTTGACATTTAACATTGTGTTTCCAATTTTTTGATGGACACTGGTTATTGCTAAAATACAGTTACACAGTCATGTGTAGCCTTCCAGTGCCTGATCCTAATGGGAAATCTTCATGTTTGAGCCTAGGCAATGAGAGTCAATGGGCTATCCAAAGCATGGGGCTGAATTCTATGTGTAGGCGGTGGTCCCACCCACTGGCTGCAAAATTGGAGATGAGCACACTTCCATCGACTTGGGAAGTCATGACATAATTTTTGCTTAAGGTCATGGATTCTAAGCCAATAAAGGAGGATGCCCTGCCTCCAAAGGCCAATCACGTGGCTGACAATTCTCTAGTCCCAGCACCGGGAGCAGTGGCCACTGCTGGGACTACAGTCAGTCCCCGAGCAGGAGCATCACTGGAGACTGGAGTTCGAGGAAGTGGAGGGGCCTTGGCGTGGTATAAAATTTTAGTCATGGATTTTATCCTTATCCCAAATTCGCAAATGCGCACTTAACAACCCTGGCTGTATTTCCCTCTCTCGAATTCAGGGGTGAGGAAGCCAACTGAGCAACAACTCAACTACTGCTTGGCTGAGATCACCTGGTTCAGCAGACTGGGTATCACACTTAAGATCTCCTGATCTCTGTGGCTCAACCATATATTGGGTAGAATCTTTAAACACGTGTGCCTGACCCATTCGGGAGTAAAATAATGCACGATGACATTGGGCGAGCATCCTAACATCATTGCGCACTCTCACAATCTTTCAGTCGGCGGGCGCGTGCACGAGTCCACAGCATGCCTGCCAACAATTAAGAGACCTATTAAGGCCCTTAACATGCAATTCATTTGTATTTCTCGCTGCCCGCTCAACAGTTCAGTTGATGGACAGGCTAATAGGCCAGGCGGCCTTTGCAACTTTCATGAAACCTCATCCACAGGTGGGATGAGGTTATGATAACTCAATGGTTACTAAAAAAAAAATAACATTTTCTTAACATCATTTTTTACATGTCCCTCTTCTTGTGACTGAGTCACATGTGGGGACATGTTTATATCATTTGCAAAAGTTTCACTTTTCCTTTTAAAATTCTTCAGCTCCCAAAGGCAGCTCTGTGCCTTCAGGGAGCTTTCAGTGCGCGCTCCACCATGCATGCGCAGACTTCAGCACTTGCGCTCCTCCTGCCCCTACCCCAGCAGCTCTGGGGCTCTCAGTGTGTGTTTCACGTTGGCTGGCCATTAGTTGGCCAGCCAGTGTGAAATCGCGATCAGAGCCCGATCGTGGGCAGCCGTCCATTTCATGGTCATTCCCGGGCCCACTCACTGTGCCCGCCCGATGAAGGGAAGATCCTGCTCAATAGTTTTTCCAAAGTAGCCTCCTTTGTAAAGCATATATTACAGTTTATAATTTTATCTAAATTATTGAAAAAAAATACTCTTGGGAGTTCGGGCGCATTTCCAAACTTGTATGGGTTTTTGGTATGGTCCCTTTGAGAGACAGGAAAACAGGGATTCAAGACATGACGGTCACTACCTCTGCTCCTGAGCTGTCTTATGCCTCCTATCTTACAAGGCTGCATAGGACGTTCCTGACATGTTTGGGTCCCAGCTTAAATTCCAGCTCCATCAGGAGACACCAACTAAAGTTGCCAGGGGAACCAGACTTGAAGCACCATAACTTTTCAGGGTCCGTATCTGTCAGGTTAAATATTAGCTGTTCCAATTACATTAATAACATAGTGACATGAATACTTTGCCTTACATTGCCGAAGAGAGCATAAGCTATCATTCTGATACATGGACCAGGTTCACTTTTGAAACTTGCGGATGCCATTACCATGAAGTAATTTCCACGACACATGTCAATGCGGAATGCTGTTTCCTCAGAGGTGGAAGATAAGCTTAAAAGTCTTTCACCATTGCCATATCCTGTTGATGGTTTAATCTGACTTATAGTGCTGCTAGTCTTGGACATGATGACAACTAGGCTGCCCACTTCTTTGCTCTCAAGTCATTATTTCCTCCTTCACGCTAGATTCATTAGCTCAGCTTTATCAAATTTGAGCCAAACACAACACAAAAGACAATATTAAATTTTGTGCTGTGCAGATATTTCCTCCCCGTGATCTTTAAACTTTTTTTTGCCAAGGGCCATTAATGCAGCTTGAGTGAAAGCATCTGGTGACGCCTCATTTTATCTTCTGCTGTAATAAAGCAGACAGCAGAATTCATGGTCTGTTTATCACTAAAACAGCACAAAATTCTCACAGGAAACAGATTGCTTTTCCTGTCTATTGTGGGACTTCACAGCTGAGACTTATTTACAATCTCTCCCACATTCTACATTTCTCCCTACCACCCAGTTCATTAACTTAATCTTTTGGAAGAAGTGAACATGATCCACCAAAAGTCTTAAAGGTCCCTTCTGCATATTGTTTAAGTATATTTAATCAAAATGGGATATTACCAAACCAAGATAGAAATAAGTTTGCCGTTTCTGCTATCCATTTGCCGGAGGTTTTTTTGCCTCATGACAATTTGAATTCCTGCCCAATCTGTGTTTGCTGTAGCGAGGGACTGGTTTCCTGTGATGCAGTGCATCAAATAGGGATCTCCAGATAAAAAAAAATTCAACTGATGGACCCTAACAATAGATTTCGCCTTACTCCAGCTATTACAAATTTATCATGCCTTAATTTATGGGCTCTGAGGCTAGAACCTTAAATCCTTTAGAAATAGTCGCAAGTCAGTACATTTTCCAGGGCCCTCTCCTACACTTTCCCTCCTAACTGGCCAGCTCTGTATCCCTCATTCAATTAACAATGGCAGGCAGGTACCTGAGGCTGCAGACCTTAATCAGAGGGGCTGCAGCCTTACAAAATCACCAGCCCCAGCGGCAGAGGTGGATGCTGCTGCTTAGGATGGGGGCCAGGCGGCCTTTATCTTGAGGTGCCAATGAAGATGTCACAATTTTGTAAAAATGAACTGTGACCACAGCTGTGCCCCAATGAACCCTGCAGCTTTGTGGAAGAGTGAAAATAGGAGGCCCTTTGGGCTCCTGGCCAGCCACCAGTAAGCCACCTCCGCAACCCAACACTTAAGAATGCTGATTGGCTACTTGCCATCATCCCAGAGGAAGGAGCATGCCTGGCTGTTGACCAGGCAAACTCACTTCCAAATTTGTTCCTGGTCCCGCCTTCAAGCCCACCTCCATGGCAGCAGGAAGATTGTGCCCTCCAGCTTCATCTGGTCACCCTTGCTTCAACTTTTGATGTGTTGCAGTTATTAATTGCATTTAATTATTCTGTTTTCATTTTATCACTCCCAGCCTATTTTACCAATTTTGAGATTTTACATGAGAGAACAAATCAAAGTTTTGTTAAGTGCAAAGCCAATGCTTCTCAAACATGAAACCTTACATCTCCATTGTGATCACGTGGATTACTTTCCGAAACACCATTAGTACAACAATAATAGATGAACGTTGTTGTACATTTATATAGTCCATTTTATAATGAAACAAAATACTCACTGGGCTGAATTTAGTGGAGCCTGCCACAGCCTGCTTGATGGCGGGAGGGCTGAGAGAATCAGGCAGGAGTACCCATGTCAGATTTCCGAGATCTGGAAAACTGTTCCCAATTTAGTCAGGGGTGGGAAGGGCCCAACACAGGGATCCCATCCCTGGTGGGATGGTAATTAGGCTCATAAATGAGCTACTTAAATCCAATTATCTCTGAGCCCACCAGAATTGAGTGCTGGTTCCAGGGTTTAAAAGGACTCACACGGGTCTCCTGTGGCTCCCAATGGACCTCCAGCAAACTCTTTTGACTTTGCTTGCAGCCATGTGAAGAGGTCCTTCATTGACAGGTACTCAGTGGGGGCAGGCTGGATGCTGAAAGTCATCCCCTCTTCCCTTGCATCTGAACCCCTCCCCCACTGTCACCGGTTACCTCCGCCCTGCGACCCCCCTCCTGCCCCATGTTTTGTCTTGAGTTCAGGGTCTAGATGGGATTTTGTTATGGTTGGCCTGTTTCCCTAATTTGCAACAAAAAAAATTCTTGTTTATTTACACTCTATATACATCTCAGTACGCTACATGAGATTGCACTTCTGCTTTCATCCAGATCTCGATTATTTAATGCTGTGACATCACAACATAGTTACATTAGTATCAGGTGCTCCTAATGTTAATTTTTTCCCAAGTCTTCCCCCAAGTCTTTATCCCAATTATATACATTCTCCTACAACTCCCCCCAAAGTCTCAGACTTCACAAGGTTAGTCTCTGTGGTGCATTGACCAATCTTCTTGATCAAGTCCTAATTATATTTTGAGGCTGAGGATGAACTGCACTCTCTCGTCATTTGATAGGAGTGTCTTCCCCCTGGGCGGTCGTAGAGTTTTTACTTATTTCTGGTTCCCTGTTTCCATCCGGATCTGAATAATAAGTCCAAGGTTCCATGCTTTCTTTCCCAAATACATCAAGGCTTTTTGGTTCCTTCTTATCTTTCCTTGATCCATTTCGATTCTATAGGATTGCAGCTGCGGATCTCTTTCTATTACAATGCCTTATTTCTGTTAATCTCAATCCACACTCTAGCCCTGGGCTGTTGCACTTTTAAGTTTCATGCTCCATGACTGAGGTTGAAATTATGAGCTTGAGTTTCTCATTGTTGCTCCTCATGTCCCTAACTTTCACGATCATCAGAGGTGCAATTAGGTTGTAGTGTTTGTTGTAGAAGTTGTGCTTGCAGCTGTCTTCCCATCAATAATTCTGATGGCGAAAACCTGTATTTTAGTGGTGAGGTTCTGTAGCTAAAAAGGGCTACATTGATACCTATGTTCATTTTCATCAATTCCTTGATTGTTCAAACTCCTCTTTCTGTTTCACCATTTGGCTGAGGATACCTAGGCAAACTAGTCACATGCACAAAATCATATTCCTGTACAAAGTTATTGGACAACTCATTAGCAAATGAAGGATCACATTGTCCGGGATGCCACATGTCGCAAAGATTCTCTTTAATGATGTAATGACTGCCTCTGTCATGGTGCGACGCAGTCTACTCACTTCAAACCATCTGGAGTGATGACAACTCTGCCTTTAGACTCAAATAAATCCGTTCCCAGGTGCTGCCATGGCCTCCGAGGAAGTGGAGAGCACCAGTGATTCACTCTGCTGTTGACTATTCATTGCACATGTAAATTGATTCGAGATTAACTCTTCAATTGAATGACTAGAATGCCTGGCTACCAGACTAACTGCTGGGGTCTTGCTCAGCATTCTGGTATCTCCAAGTAACCTTGATTGATCTTCTGGAGAATTTCAAGTCAAAATGATTTCGGGATGACTAGTTTCTCCTTAAAAACGAAGAAATTATCCATGATTGTAAGATATTTTCTCTTCCAAGGATTGACAAAGTACTGGGTTGTGAGGAGTATATTCTGGCCAAACAATCTGTCAATACTCTTTTATTTGGATGTATTTGTCATCCTGCTGTAATGCTTGCTTGACCTCTTGTAATTTCTTTTCCGTGGCTGATAAACGTTTAGTACTGAGCAACGTATATGCTTCCACTTCTTCAATAAAATTTTTATCTTCCAATGTGACTCCTTCCACTGGCATTCTTGATAATGTGATTGCTGTTGTCTAGTAGATCTCTTGAACATACTCAGTAACTGAATCATATCTCATGTGTCTCAGTCTAAAACATTGAATTCTAGGTGGCATTTTTGCAATCTTGTTTAGGTTAAGAGTAGCCAAAGACTTGGTTAGTGCTAGAATGTCTGATGAAATTGTGAGATTGTTGATCTTGTCAAAAGTATTTTGCTGGTCCACATTCCAGTGCCAATATTGACCATGTCTCAATAGCTGTTGTATTGACTCATTGATTTCTGCCAAGTTTGGTAGAAACTTGCCAACTTGCTTGACCATCCTAAGGAATCTTTGTAATTCTGTGATGTTTTTGGGCTGTAGGAACTCTCTAATCACCTTGGTTTTCTGTGTATCAGTAATAATCCCAAAGGCTTGCCCAATGTGGCCTAAGAATTTTATCATAGGCTTTGCATATGAACCTTTGTCATTTCATGTCAAACCTGTTTCTTGTAAAACTTTGAGGGCTGCTATCATTGGATGGTCATGTTCTTCCCTCGATGAACCGTGTATGAGAATGTTGTCCATGTGGCACATTACATCTCTCATCTCTTCCAGGGTCTAAGACATCAATCTTTGGAATATCTCAGGTGCAGAAACAATTCTGAATGGTAGCCTGTTAAAACAATAATGACCAAATAGGGTGATAAATGTAGTTAACAATCTGGACTCTTTGTCCAGAGGCAACTGCTAAAATACACTGTTAGCATTTAATTTTCTGAAGAAGTTGCTTTTTGCTCATTAGGCGAGAGTTTCATCCACTGATGCCATCAGGCGGATCTTGCACTCCACTGACTTGTTTAATTGAGTCAAGTCCGCACTGATTCTAATTGAACCATTAGGTTTTGGTATTGTGACCATTCCAGAACACCACTTTGTCGGTATGGTTACTAGAGAGATTACCCCTTGTTGTAACATGTTCAATCTCACTCTTGACTTTGTGAGAGGGGTCTTCCTCGCTCTGAAGAGACATGGAGGCTTATTAGAATCCGTCTTAGGGTTACATCATATTCTGTCTTCAGCTTTCATAAGCTTTCAAATAGGGATGAAAATTCCTTTTTGAATACATTACTGGACTGTGCGTCAGCAATTTCATCAACCTTGTAAATCAGCCCCAACTTCAAAAGTGCTTTTCTGCTCAATAATGATGACTCCTGGTTCTTTATTACATTAAGGGGTCAATAATCTCTTTATCCTTGCATCTCAATCTCGCCAAGTGTTGGCCTATCACTTTCAATGTAGTCCTTCCAGGACCTTGCAACTGGATAGAGGATGGCTGTAACGTGATATTTTTAAGCCGCTTTACTTCATCAGATAATACTGAAACACCTGCGCCAGTATCTAGCTTGAATCCTTTGGGGTGACCATCAGCTTCTAATTTAATGCTCCAGTAATTATTTTCTGTTTTGTTAACTTCTCCTAGGAAGATTAATTGTTTTTTCTGTGGCTCTTCCACTTCTTGAATTTGATCTGGCCTTGTTACTTCTCTTTCGTCCTGAAAGACATTTTTAAAAATGTCCTAACTTCCCACAGCTATGGCACTTTGCTCCCCCTGCTGGGCTTTCTTCTCGCTTGTGCAGGATTTTCTTGCTACACCGAGAGCAACTCAAGATAACGGTTGGCATGCTTTTTCCCAATTTCATGGGCTTTTGCTTCACTGCGCTTTCTCTTTTTTCTCCGACATATTGATGGAGAGAATCACTCCTTCACTCATCCTTTTCCAAGGGCCATCATTTTCCCATGAACAACTGCTCTGTTTAGCTTCCTAAGCTCAGTCTGTTGCGCTATTTATACTGCCTTTGTGAGAGTGAAATCTTCCCTCATTTGTTAGAGATCTGATAGGGTTTCATCTAAGACCCCAACTACTATACAATTGTGTATTAATTCATCTCTGAAGATGCCATAGTCACAATTCTCCACAAGGCAATACAGATCATTTACAAATGTATCCATTCATTCATCTGGTTTTTGTTTCCTCTTATTAAATTTCGTTCGATCAATGATCAAGTTTTTTCCAACGCCAAAGTATGCATCAAATGCCTGGATGACTTCACTGTATGAGCTTGAAGCTTCATCAGCTCTCTGCCTTGCTATTACGTTGTCTGCAATATTCCCTGTAAAATATTGACCTGATCCTTTAGTTCCTTCTTATGCAAACTTGAAGCTGTTCTGAATCTGGAGAATTTCTTCCTTCAATTGTCCCAGCGTTGAGCCTGCTGTGAGCCTTCAGCACTTCAGAAAGGTTTTGGGAGTGGCACTGTAGACTCCATGCTGCTCCTAAGCTCTGGACCTGTTGCTGTTTCAGTAGTTTGCCTTGTAGATTGTGATCCGTACTAACTGCTGTGTGGGCTCGAGGTTCGTGTGTCAACTTGCATCTGCTGCACTCACAATGCTCTGTTCTCAAGTGAGTCTTCCATCTTTTTCTTCTTGTCCTTTTCCAAAGGTTTGTCGGTCTTTCAGGTACGCAGTCTTTACATGGAATTTTTCTGGGCCTTTTATGCTCTTTCTGGTGCCACCATGTTTCATCTTGAATTCGGGGTCCAGATGGAGTTTCAATCAGGTTTGCCTGTTTCCCTAAGAATTTTACTTTAATCTATATTCCATAAAAAACCATACTTATATTTACAAATCGATATACATCTCAGCACCCTACGAAAGCTTGTACTTCTGCTTCCCTCCAGATCTCGTTACTCAGTTATGTGACATTGGATCATAGTTACATCAGTAGTTACTCAGTATCAGGAGCTCCTGGTATTAACCCTTTAAGCCCCACTCATCTGCCTCCAGGGATCCAACATGGATCCTCTGGGTAGGCCTCTGAGAATTACCGGCAGCAGTCACTGCTCGTGGTGGCGATACTGACAATGGAGAGTTGTTAGCCTCTAAGTGTCTGACAGTTCTCGGGGAGAGGTGGGGAGGTTTCTGGTCTCTGGGAGCTTAGTCATGTGGGGTGCTTGATGCTGGCTAGTTAAGTGCCTGAGTGCGCTTAAATTGGGTCAGGACTCTTGCACAGAAGTGGCGCAGGGCTCTGACCAGTTCTCCAACCCGCATCGGTGGAACAAAATTTCGCCCATTGTCAAAATTATCTGCATTTTAATCTATCACATCTAAATAGAATCTAACTAATTTTCTTAGAATCTATCTGGTACAGAGGCGGTGGTAGCATATTGGTATTGTCACTGGACTAGCGTTCCAGAGACCCAGGGTAATGCTCTGGGAACAAAACAGAAAATGCTGGAAAAACTTAGCAGGTGTGACAGCATCTGTGGCGAGAGAAAAAAAAAAGAAGGGGATCTATGGCTACAATTCTAGGTAGTTTTACCAAACTGGAGAGCCACATAACTCCTGCAGAGAGCCAGCATGGGCTGGAAAGGCCTAACCGCCCTCCTTCTGTGCTGTAACCATTCTATGATTCTTGGATCAATGTCAGTCAACTGTTGTAATAATAAGATGTTCAGACTACTTACAGGAGTGAATAATGCCATTGAACCATGGACAGTATCTATAGCTGATTCAAATTCAGAACTAATGTTGTTTTAAAACTGCAAAACCAGAATTAGATTTAAGCAAAGAAACAGTCAAACTTGAGAACTGATTCAAGTCAGCAAATGAAAGTAAAAGCTACTGAAGCAATTGAAGGTTTTATTATTGTGCAAAGCCATTAGCAACATTCAATCATAATTTATTGCATTTGAGTAATAATCCTCTTTTTTCATTATTTTGTTGCTACCCAAATTAGCTGGTGTCCCAAATCAGGTGCAATTCAGATTCCGTGCAGTGACAGTGCACCAGAATGGAGAGGCCTGAGGAGAAAACTAAATTGGTCCCTGGGCATTATCATCACAATTCAAGTGAGCTAGGATCATCAGTTCAGTAGTCTGGCTGCATCTAACCAATTTCAACTGGGACCTACACCCACAGATAACTCCAGGGGTAGAATGGATGTGAGCGTGAAGGGGTAGCTAAGGCCTCCAGCTCCTTTCAGGTCCACAAACCAGCAACATTTCAGAAGTTTTGATCTTTTTGTATTCAGCAGCTCCAGAAATAATAGTCGGAGCTCGCGTAACCCGAGCTCAGGCTAGTCTGAACAAACTTAAGAGCTCAGGTCTATATAGGGTGCAGCAGCCTTGATTCAATATTAAAACAAGGTCAACATTAATTTCTGACAGCCATTAGGTTCATCTAAAGAAACAAGGCCTAGTTTACCAATTTGGAAGTGGCTCAAATCTGCTTGCAGATTGGGCGTGGGGCTCTACATTGCTAAATCTTTTATTGTTAAATGTTGAATTTCGGCTCCGCTAAATCTAAACACTGGACTTGAGATCGCAAAGTTGGAGGTAGGGCCACATTCTGTTACCGTGATTAGGGGAATGGGTTTTCGGGAATATATCATGGAATAAATCTCTATGATAAATACATAAGAAATAATTCTGTTTGCCTTCATCAGTGAATCTACAAGGTGCTCTGCAGCATCTTGCCAAAGCTTCTTCAACAGCACCTCCCAAATCGGCAATCTCTTTTGCCTAGAAGAACAAAGGCAGCAGGCTCATGAGAATGACAACTTCAAGTTCCCCACCAAGTCACATGCCATCCTGATTTGGAAATATATCATCATTCCTTCATCATCACAGCATCAAAATCCTGGAACTGTGGGTGTATCTTTATAGAATCACAGAATTGTTATGGTGCAGAGGGAGGCCATTCGGCCCATCGTGTGTGCACCGGCTCTCTGAATAAGCATTATGATTCAGTGCTATTTTCCTGCCTTTTCCCCATAATCTTGCATGTTGTTTCTATTTAAATAATCACCTAATGTCCTCTTAAATAGCTCAATTGAACCTGCCTCCACCATACTTCCAGGCAGTGCTTTCCAGACCTAACCCACTTGTGTGTGCAAAAGTTTTCTCTCACATCGCATTTGCTTCTTTTGCAAATCACTTTAAATTTATGTCCTCTCGTTCTCGATCCTTTTACAAATGGGAACAGTTTCTCCCTATCTACTCTGTCCAGCCCTCTCATGATTTTGAAAACCTCTGTCAAATCTCCTCTTAGCCTTCTCCTCTACAAAGAGAACAGTCCCAACTTCTCCAATCTATCTTCATAACTGAAGTTTCTCATCCCTGGAACCATTTTTGTAAACCTCTACTGCACTCTCTCCAATGCGTTCAAATCCTTTCTAAATTGTGGCATCCAGAACTGTACACAATACTTCAGCTGAGGTGTAACTAGTGTCCTATATAAGTTCAGCATAACCTCCTGGCTCTTGTACTCTATGTCCCTATTAATAAAGCCTAGAATATTGTATGCTTTATTAACTACTCTCTCCACCTATCCTGCCACGTTTAATGAATTATGCACACATATGCCCAGGTCCCTCTGCTCCTGCACATCTCTTAGAGTTGCACCCCTTACTTTATATTGTCTCTCCATGTGCTTCCTACCAAAATGGATCACCTCACACTTTTCTGCATTGAACTTCCTCTGCCACCTATCTGCACAATCCATCAACTTGTCCATGTCTATCTGAAGTTCTACACTGTCCTCACAGTTTAGAATGCTTCCAAGTTTTGTATCATCTACCGTCTTTGAAATTACCCACTGCACACCAAGATTTTGATCATTAATATATATCAGGAAAAGCAATTGTCCCAATACCGACCTTTGGGGAACTCCACCACAAGCCTTCCTCCAGCCTGAAAAATACCCATTAACCATTACTTGCTGTTTCCTTTTACTCAGCCAATTTTGTACCCCACATTGCTACTATCCCTTCTATTCCATGAGCTATAACTTTTCTTACAAGTCTGTTGTGTGGCACTGTATCAAATGCCTTTTAGAAGTCCGTGTACACTACATCAACAGCATTACCCTTATCAATTGTTTCTGTTACCTCTTTTTCCTGCCAGTCTTTGGATCCAGTCTATCTGGCCCAGCTCTGCTCGTGCTCCATTGAAGTTGGCTCTCCCCCAGTTAATTATTCTTACTCTGGATTGCTCTCTACCATCACTCTAAACCTCATGATACAATGACCACTGTTTCCTAAATGTTCCCCTGCTGACACTTGATCTACTTGGCGCACCTCATTTTCAAGAAACAGGACTAGCAGTGCCTCCTTTCTTGTTGGACTGGACAAAAACTGTTGTAGAAAATTCTCTTGAACACGCTCTAGGAACTCTTGTCCATCTCTGGCCTTTACACAACCATTATCCCAATCTATATTTGGGTAATTAAAGTTCCCCATTATAACTATTCCATGTTTGCATCTTTCTGTAATTTCCCTGCAGATTTGTTCCTCTATATCCTTCTCACTAGTTGCTGGCCTATAGAATACACTGAGCAATGTAGTTGCACCCTTTTAGTTCCTTAGTTCTAAACAAATTGATTCTATCCTTGAACCCTCTGGGACATCCTCTTTCTCCAGCACTGCAATGCTTTCCTTAACCAATACTGCCCCCCTCCCCCCCCACCCCCCACCGCCACCCCAGCTCCTCCTTTTCTTCCTGCCCTGTCTTTCCTGGACACCTTGTACCCAGGAATATTTAACACCCAGTCCTGCTCTTCCTTGAGCCAGGTCTCTGTTATCGCCAAAATGTCATAATTCCATATGGCAACCTGTGCCTGTAACTCACCAATCTTATTTACTATACTCCGTGCATTCACATACATGCAGTATAACCCTGATTTAGATTTCATTACTTTCTCCCTTACTCTGACTCCACTGACTAACTTACTATCCTATATTTCAGTGTTATCTGTCTCTTCCAGTATTTTGTGCACCTAAGTATTACTCTCCAATATTCTCTCCTGGTTCACACACCCCTGCTGAGTTAGTTTAAAACTCCCCCAGCAGCACCAGTAAAACATCCACAAGAAATTCAGTCTGTTTAGGTGACTCCCATCCGGCTTGTACTGAGGCCATCTCCCCAGAGCCAGTCCCAGTATCCCGGGCATGTAAAACCCTCCCTCCTGCATCATCTTTTGAGCCATGCATTCATCTGCCTCATCCTCTTATTTCTGTACTCACCTGCACGTGGCATTGGGAGTAATCCGGAGATTACTCTTTTGAGGTCCTGCTTGCTAATTTTCTACCTAGCTCCCTTAATTCTGTCTGCAGGACCACATCCCCCTTTCTACCTAAGTCATTGGTAGCAATGTGGACCATGATCTCTGGCTTTTTAACCTTCTCCAGAAGAATGTCCTGCAGCCACTCGGTGACATCCTTGACCCTGGCACCATACCATCCTGGAGCCATGTCTACTGCTGCAGAAACAACTGTCTGTCCCTCAATGACTGCGACAGTCCAAGAATGTAGTTCAATACCACTGTCTTCTCAAGAGCAATTAAGGGTGGACAATAAACGCTGGTCTTGCCAGAAACGCCCATATCCCCTGAACAAATTTTAATAAAGCTTCCTAATAGGGTTCTTAGAACCCAACACCAGATATGTTTAAGTCCATTTTTATAAATGCAAGATTCAGACAGTTTCATGATTATATTTTGCCCAAGTCTGGCTGAAATTCAACAGAGATTTGAAAGAAAACCTCAAAAAAGATATCCATTGGTGATCATTTTTACTGAAGAATGGAAAAGAATTATCTTTTCTTTGCCCCTTCTTATATAAAAAATTATAAAAGTGATAAAATTAGTTTCTAAATATCTATTATATAAAATTATGGGTCACCAATTCCCCCTCTGCATATCATTTTGGATATTATAGCCTTTACCTTCAATTCAATAGCAATAATAAATAAGTACATGCCATATAATGTATATGACATTTTGGATAACTAGTACGTGGGGCAGAATTTTTAGGTCGGCATGTGGGCACGATTGGCAGGTCTGGGATTGGCTGAGGAACAGCCCACGAACCACAATCGGCCCCCGACCGCAATTTCACGTTGGCTGGCCAATTAACGGCCAGCCTGTGTGAAGCGCACGCTGAAATGCTCAGCGCTGCCGGGGTGGGAGCAGGAGGAGGGTGGCACGAATGTAAGTGTGGGCGTGGGCAAGCCCTGAATGAAAGCTCCCTGAAGGCAGAGAGCTGCTTCAGGGAGCCGAAGACTGGAAAATTGTTCAATAAAGTTTGTAAAATAAGGAAAAAGATGTCCAGGTATCCCAATCAGTCACCTGAACATATAGATGATAAAAGTGCTGTCCACAGATTTTTAAAAAATTTAATAATGGAAATCTCATCCCGACCTTGGATGAGGTTTCATGAAAAATGTAAAGTCTGCCTGGCCAATTTGCCCATCCACTAATTGGAGACAATTACAACTTTAATGACCTTAATATGCCTCTTAATTGTCGGTGGGCGCGCTTCCGACTTTCGTGCGCGCCCGCAGACTGAAATATCGTCTGACATCATCACGTGTGATTTCGCATCTGATCAAGTCGGGTGCGTGCCCACGGAAAAAAAAAATTCTGCCCATGGAATGTTAAAAAACCCATATTATACAATAAAGCTGTGTACGTGGCCTAGTTTCAAGGGGCACATCTATATCGCAGTTAAGAGTTACCTCAGGCTATGGGCAGAATTTTGCCGTCGGCGAGCAGGGGGCGGGGTCCATTCACCGACGCATAAAATGACGTGGGATGATGTCAGGCGGAACCCCCAATGTCATCCCGCCCCATTTAAATTTTCAGGAAGGCGGGGGGCACAGGAAAATCAGCTGGGAACCCACTGACCTGTCAATGGCCAATTGAGGCCATTGACAGGATCATTAAACCAATTAAAGGACCTGCAGTCCAACCTTAAGGTTGGTGGGCAGACCAGGAATACCAGCAGCTAATAGATAAAACATGAAACCTCATCCAGCGGCGGGATGAGGTTTCATGCAGGGGTTTAAACATTTTAATAAAGTTAGTAAGTATATTATGAACATGTCCTATCCCATGTGACATTGTCACATGAGGGGGACATATTAGGGATTTTGTTTTCTATTTTTAACATTTTTCAGAGCGTAAGTGATCTCCCTGAGGCAGCACTTAGCCTCAGGGAGATGTGTACTCCTTTGTGCGCATGCGCGAAAGAGCGCACCCTTGCTTTTGAGGAATCCACCCCCCCCACCGTCCACATAGGAAGCGCATAACGCTTCCCGCTGGACGTCACGCTGGGCGGGCCTTAATTGGCCCGCCCACTTAAAATGGCAGCGTGGACCGCTTCTCCAGCGAGGATCGGCTCCCCGCCTGCCGGAGATTGGGTCGGGCCCGCCCACCCGACAGGCAGAAAATTCTGCCCTATGAATCAAGTCAATTATACAAGCAAACTAATATTGAATTTTTAGTAAGGAAAATTTTATCTGGTGGTTAACATACTTAAACTAAGTAATGACAGGCTTAATGTACCATTTCCTTGCCAAATGGAGGAGTAAAGAAAGCTTTGAAAACTGTTCAGTGTTTAAAGAAAAAAATATATTATTCTGACTATTTTTTCAAAGTTTTTCTTTTCTCCTCTGTCAGTTATGAAAGTTATTCTCAGCTAGATAGGATGAGCCATAGCTTTCTAGAATAGTTTCATTTAAATTCTCCAAAGTAAGAACCCAAACAGGGTTTTTGTCACAACAAGACGTTTAAAATAAAATAAAATGAACTTGGCTTTGTTTATTGCAAAACGTAATGAGAGATTTAACAAGGCAGGAACGTATAACTACAGAATGTTAAATCTGTGATTCTTGTCTTATTTTTATAGGTTTGGAAAGATTCCCATGATATTTACTGGTTTGTTCCAAAATCAGCCATTTTAGGACTTATTGTATACTTCAAATTTGGTTTCTCTTCAAGAAACCATCACAGTGTGAAGGGAAAATAAACCTCCTGAAACAGTTAACTGCATAAAGCCCAATATAGGCTAATAATTCAGGCCTGTAATCCTAGCTGCTTTAAATTAGGTTTACAAATGTGTCCTTATAATTTCCCCTCCCTTTTATCCTGTAACACCATTGTTACAAACACAATAATGGTGCATTCCTTCGACTACTCTATTGAATATGCTGAAGGATGGAATCGTGCCAAAGGACACTAATACTTAAGGAAGAATATGACCTTTGAAATTGGATTTTTTTTACTGTATAGTCAGTAAATCCACACTTAGAAAATAGTGCAAGTCTTGAACAATATTATTCTGGCTGATCTTCAAAGATAAGTTTTGGAATGCTAACTGATAAAGGACTTATGAAGATGGTAAATAACGCCAAAACATATGTGTTCAGTGTTAAAATAACACAGATAGTAGAGCTTTTAATGTCATCTGCAAGCCATTTAAAGGGTGGTGGTGGTCTATTGGGCATTTTATGGTCAGACTCAGTTCATAGAGAACAGCTGTTTGGAAAAAGATGTATGCAAGTTCACCACCCAAAAGATTGAAAGAGGTCAACAACAACAGATGTAGGAGGGTGAATTTCAACATTCCTTTTCGGCAAAGTGAAAAGGAAAAAGGGTGGACATCCTTTAGCCCAGGTCATTGTCCCAGAGAGTTGCCTTAGAATTCCTGGGTTTTCTCCAAGGTATGTCACTGACACAGGCCCAATGCTACAATGTTAATGAAGCTGAAGAGGGTGTTCTCAGTCTGCATCCTCATTTTGCTCCTCTCAAGGCCCTTAGCTATGTTGGTGAGGAAGTCCCTTTAGAAACCTGGCACAGATTAGGCCCAGCCAGAGAGCTCATCAGGAAAATCCCCGGTTTGTGCAGGGTCATGTGATTTCCTCCTCTAACAGATGTAGTGCACCTCTGGCATAGAGGAAAATTTAACCTTAGATCTGCTGTAATGTCAACTTTTGCAGTTTTAGAAAACAGATCCACAATACATTAATTTCTAGCAACAGGCATTGTTGGAGCTATGAGCATATCAGCTGTACTGTGCTGAGTACAAATGTGATCAGTGTCTTGCAAGATCTTCTTTATGTTGACATCTCTTTAATGTGGGCACTATTGCACAATTCTCAAATCACCAAACTGCACATGCAACACCAACAATGTGAACATTGCTTCACACTGACATGCAGCTATAAAATGGGTCCTATATATTAAAAAAGTCATGCTAAATTTGTATCACTGTGTGAACTGAGTAGGAAAGACAGTGCTCTTTTTCATGTTGTAAAAGTGTAAGACACATTTGCCAGATTTTCTCAACCACGGCTTAGAACAAAAATAATTATAATATCTAAAAATTACAAAATTTCTTTCTAATTAATAAGAGCGTTGGCAGCACTAGTGGACAAATTTACTTACATAAAGTACACACAATTGATTCACCAGCTGGCAAGCTGAATGGAGCTTCAACTATATTTCAATGACGTTGTGTAACCTTGTGGATTCATAAATCTTAAAGGATCCAATTTCCCTTATTCATCAGCTTGTGACTGTAAAATCTGCACATATCATATTTCACTATTAGTTATTGTAAACATTGTGCTTCATTTTCTTATAAATCAGAGCTGAACTGGATAAAGGAACAAAAGAAGCAATTTCCCCTCATTGCAAAGGCAACTTTATTTTGAGTCATCACAGCCCAAACAATCTGTGAGCTTTAATCGTCCACTCTATCTTCACCAGGTGAGCAGCAGAAAGCCTGTGATTTAAGATGGGTCCCAGATACACTAGGATTGAGCCACCAGTCCTGGGGACCCTGTTGGGGCAGAACCACCAATATGGTCTCCTATATCAAATGGGGCATGGCCTAGGGAAGGGACCTACCAGGCCTGGTTTCCTCCTCCTATCCCAGATTGCCAGAATGTAGGGGAAAGCAGTAGCATTGACTTTCCACCAGATCTGTGCTCTGAAACATTAATTTTACCAGAAGGAAAAAACAGTTTGGACCAATACTTCTCAGTTTTTACTGGTGTTCCAGTTTAAGGTATATAAGATCAGTTCGGACCAGTATTCTTATTTACCAGTTTTTACTGTGTTTTCCTTTTGGGTGTTTTTCTCTCCACAGATGCTACATGACCTGCTGAGTAGTTCCAGCATTTTCTGTTTTTATTTTGTAATCTTCCTGTAACCGTTTCCCTTTACAAAGGTTTATGGAAAATTCTCATTGAGCTGGGGCTGCTGAGGTGCTCGCTGAGGTGCTCAGCCCAGCACCTGCCCAAACCAGCCCGGCTCCAGCAGATGCTCAAGCTGTTCCTAGAGTGGCACAGGAGCCCACCTTTATTACTTAAATGAGAGAACCTCTCCAACGCTGGATGTTCCAGTTGGATCAGTGCTAGTGATTCTTGGCACTTACATCAGAATCAGAGATCCACAGATTTTGAAGGTTCATATTAGAAGATTGCCCAGAGGACCCAGTAGAAAAACAATATTTGCCCGACAAGCATACTTGACTCAATAAGACATGAAGTAAGTACCACGAGATACACAGAATCCATTCCAGATACTATGGCCAGGGTTTTACACTGGTCGGGCGGGCTCGGCGGGAGCAGGTAGGTGTGGTTGTGGAGCTGACCACCGCCTGCAATCAGCTCTGCACCGTGATTTTACGCAAGTGGGATAATTAAGGCCCGTCCAGCGTGGACTGCAAGCAGTGGAGCGCTACCTGTGTGGGTTGGGGGGAGGAGGGAGAGTCAGGTCCAGCGCTCTTTCTTACACTTACATGACTACATGATGACAGGAGTGCAAGGATATAATAAAACTTTAGCGTTGGCATATTAACCAAAAGCCAACAAATAATCCATTATTTTCATTGTGAAATTCAATTAGAAAATTTTGATATTATTCTTTCAGGACAATTGTACAACACAGCTGACTTAATTAATTTAATTAAACAAGGTAAAGTAGATTACAAGGTTAAAAAAGATTTCTGATACGGACTTTTCACATGACTTTTGGCATAGAAACAAATGCTAATTATATGACTAATAATCTGATGAGATCTTTCCCTCGATGGCCTTGCGAAATTCTTTGCTACAAGTATTGCAAATTTACAACGCAATTACATATTATATAATTTGGACCTTACAGCTTAGAAAATGATTTATTTGATGGAATATCATCAGCCTTAGCTGTGGCCCCAAAAGTTCTGGAGGGCTGCTTCACTGGTGCAACAGCATTGAGCAGAACTCCGACCTGTCATAGCCCCAAAATGTAAACCCTGGCCTAAATCACGTGTGGGGGCCATTTAAATGACTGGAGCAGCAATATCAAGCTTGCAAATGGTGCCTTGCAAGTGATCTGCTGGACAGTGGATGGCCCACAACAGTTCTTCCAAAGGTAGTCTGAAGCTTATCCCAAAATCAAGGAAAGAGAAAGATAAATAAGTTTAGAGGTGCAAAAGAAACGATGCTTTATTCACTAAATCTTGTGTGCTTTGGATTCCTATCCTTGGAGCTCAGTGGTACTCATGCCAACTGTCAGCTGAAGTGAGCTCCACTGAAATCTATGCTGAATGGAAAGGACGGATTTTCCAGGAAACCCTGGGAACATCCCCCCAGGCCGGGCACATACCATAAAGTGAGGGGAGAGCATGAAGATTTCTGGGCCTCCTGCTGGAAATCAAAGGATCTGTCTATTCGCAGGGGTAAATTATTTAAATCATATACCATTATCCAAAAATAAATGTAATAAGGCTTATGACAATTTAAAGAGCAAGTCAGCTCCAAATCCAGAAGCAAAAGTAATATGCTGCCTGTGGCTGATCTTATTGGGGAAATATGAAACGACAGAAAGAGTGATTGGCAGCTATTATCCTCCATTAAAATTAAACATTTACCAATTTTAAATTTTATGATCTCCATTATTTAGATGCAAACCATGAAGCAATGTATCGTTAAAGGATTGTTTAAAAGCAAAATGCTTTTTTTAAGAAAGGGTGGATATACTTTTATAACAAAATTACTAACTGATTAATTAAATAAAACAGAACTCTTCCACTCCTTTGCCTATACATTTTATTGGTTATTGAAATGTTTTTTTAACATTTAAAGCCTGATCAGTTAGGGTGAAGATTTAAATAGTTCAACCCAATAGGTAGCTGTATATCTTCACAGAATAACCCCGTAACTTGGAATGTCAGTGTTTATTTACATTTATAACAGTAATTTGTTTGATATCTGCAATATGGTTGAATAATATTCTGCTGGGAAATTTGATAGAGCTGTACTGTGATGAATTAGTCTGAATCCTGGTTGATACAGTCTGAAATGTTGTAATGCTTCAGGGAACTATCTGATCAAGAGGGAGCGGTTTCTGAATGATGTACATTGATTTCCAGCTACTTCATCAAATCTGACCTTCAAGTACTTTTAATCTTTTTCCACTGTCAAGGGAAGACCTCTGCATTACTGCCTTAATTTCTGAATTTCTAACATGTACATCTACACTTTGCTGACACTGGAAACATACAATAACTATTTTTTTTTGTGCCTGAGCTTTCAGACCAAGCATGGCTGAGATTCAGAAGTTATGATTAACCTTCACTTTCTCAGCTCACAATGGAAATCTTAGCACATTAGTTATTTGATGCACAGATAGTTAATAAAATCTGTCATTATAATGGTGCTGAGGTGTTTTAACTAATATAGTGCAGTATGAGATTGGCCACAATTCTATATTGAAGGCTATAAGTGAAGTTAATGATGGACAGAAATGACTTTATGCCCTTGTCTCAAATTCTGAACAATCATATTATTCAGTTCTGTGATTGTGTTTCCCATCAGGCAACATTAACAACACATGGCTTGGACATGGGATACCTCAGGATACATTTTCAGAAATACCTGCAAAATCTGCATATACTTGGGAATCTGTGAAATGCCAGTTATTGGCAAACCATTATGAGTCCATAAGTAGTTGGTACTTGAAAAACAATTGATAGCTCTAAACCTTTGACAGGACTCTTTGTAGAGCAGTGACGAATTAGATCTATTACTAAAACCTGGCCAAACTGAAGGTTCTTAAATGTTTTTGAATGAAGTGTATATAAAAGTGACAGCTACTTGCTACATCATTGGATCAACCAATTTAGATGTGCGAGGACTGAGAGCTGTGTTTGCATTTTCCCAGTAATCTACAGTTTCCAGCGGATTCCGCCCACTAAGGGGCACAATGGACATGATCACCACATGGCAACTGCAGGAGAAATGCAGGAAACAGCACCAACCCTTGTACATGGCCTTCTTTGACCTCACAAAAGCCTTCGACACTGTCAACCGTGAAGGGCTATGGAGTATCCTCCTCTATTTCGGCTGCCCCGTCTTCCGCCCGCTCCACAATGACATTCAAGCTGTGATTCTGACCAACGGAACCACTAAAGACCCAATCCACGTTTGGACCAGGGTCAAGCAAGGCCGTGTCATCGCACCGACGCTCTTCTTGATCTTTCTTGCTGCAATGCTCCATCTCACCCTCAGCAAGCTCCCCACTGGAGTGGAGCTAAACTACAGAACAAACGGGAACCTGTTTAACCTCTGTCACCTGCAGGCCAGATCAAAGGTCCTCCCATCCTCTGTCAGTACACAGACGATGCTTGCGTCTGCACACACTTGGAGGCCGAGCTCCAAGCCATCGTCAACACCTTCACTGAGGCATGCAAGAACATGAGTCTTACACTAAGCATCCGTAAGACAGAGGTCCTCTACCAACCTGCCCCTCCACACTGCATTGTCCCCCCGGTTATCAAAATCCACAACAAGGCCTTAGACAATGTAGACCACTTTCCATACATTGGGAGCCCATTGTCAATAAGGGCAGACATCGACAATGAGATTCAACACCACCTTTATTGTGCAAGCACAGCCTTTGGCCACCTGAGGAAGAGAGTGTTTGAAGACCTGGACCTCAAACCCAGCATCAAGTTCATGGTTTACAGAAAGGTGGTGATATCTGACCTCTTATATGGCTCAGAGACATGGACTATGTACAGCAGGCGCCTCAAAACTCTGGAGAAGTACCACCAGCGCTGCCTCCGCAAGATCCTGCAAATCCATCGGCAGGATAGGTGCACAAACATCAGTGTTCTCGCTGAGGTATTGAAGCATTGACCGTTCTCGATCAGCTCCACATCGTCCTCATGCCTGACACGGGGCTCCTGAATCAAGCACTTTACGCAGAACTTTGACACGGCAAGTGAGCCCCAGGAGGCCAGAGGAAAAGCTTCAAGGACACCCTCAAAGCCTCCTTGATAAAGCGCAACATCTCCACCAACAAGTGGGAATCCCTGGCCCAAGACTGCCCGAAGTGGAGGGAAAGCATCTGGGAAGGGGCTGAACACCTTAAGTCTCATTGCCATGAGCTGAAGCCAAGCATCGACAGTTAAAGGAGCGCGTGGCAACCTGGGCACCCCACCCACCCATTCCTCCTACCACTGTCTGCCCCAACTGTGACAGAGACTGTAGGTCACACCTTGTCTGTGACCACAGGAGATGTATCCTCAGGGTATGTGCTCAGTTCCCAGGAAGCTCTCATGATTCATACATTCTTCACCACTTCCAGGTGCCACAGCTATTCGAGGCTCCCACAAACATGGATGGATTCAGGCGACAGGGGCTATCCCCTCAAAATCTGGCTGATGACACCAGTCAGATATCCTTGAAATCCAGCTAAGGAGCGCCACAATTAATGCCATAGTTCCACAAGGGCTACAAGTGGGCAGACCATCAGAATGCTGAAAAGGGGTTCCCATGGCCTGGACCACTCTGGCAGAGCCCTCTGATACAAACTTCAGAGGGTCTCAGGGATTATAATCATCCACTATGTGTTGCACACCCTAGCTCAGCAGAGGGTGGAGGCCTTGCCAAAGACAGACAGCATTGTGGCCACAATCAGATCAGCCATGATTTTATTGAATGGTGGAGCAGATTCGAGGGGCCAAATGGCCTACTCCTGCTCCTAACTCGTATGTTCAAATGTTTGTATTCTGCCTCTCTTAGTAATAGATGATATTGCAGGAAAACAGATTTAAAAAATTGCATTTCTAACCATGAACTATTACAAAACAGTGATTTGCAGGTTCTCAGGAATAAGACAATGTGATATTACAGTGTATAATTTAAAAGAGTAAGATGAAGAAAATGTAATTATTAAGGAAAAATAATTAACATAATACTTTCATATTCTTGATATAAAATATGCAAATTGCTAGAAAGTTGCTCTTGCTGAATCAAGCAATGACCTAAAAATGTAATTTTCGTGAAAGATCCCCAGGCTTTAAGATTGTATCCATTCTTACAGACTTTAATTAAAGAGAAAAATCATTGCGTTTTTTCTTATGCTAAAGTTTCTTATTTAATTTCATTTTTTTTGTATCTGTGTAACAAATGTCCTGTATTGAAGTGAAAATAGCCAACAATTTTCCCAAAGCAGCTGTAAAATGCTCCTAGGAATCACAATGTCTCCATTCCAGAATTTTTATAGCGGTATAAACAGCATCACTGGACAGAGAAATATTGTACCTGTAATTATAAGGAACCATTTCTAGCATTTATTTGGTTGATATTGGGAATGTTATAGACATCACTACACATTCATATCATTCATCGCATCATCCTGAAAAAATATTACCAGTGATAAAAATATTAGGTATTATGGGCATAATCAACCGGCAAAACCAGAACTTCAAGGACGCATAATACCATTTCATTTAATTGTATGTATTTGTTCCCTGACTCACCCTTTGTAGATTTGTAATATCCAACCCTCCCTCTTTAGGCCCTGTGATTATGTGCATCATTTCTTCTTAGGAGAGCTGGACAAAGAAGATGTGAGTGTTGTACTCCGATGTACTCCTGTGCTGCCTTGAACTGACTATGAATAGTGAGGATTGACTTGTCCTCCCATATTTTTTTTTCTCCATCTGTTCTTCTGGTGCAGACTGTAGATCTGTGCCATCCCCAAATCTCAACAGCCAAACTGAGACTGAAAGGGAAAACCCCTACCCTTCAATGACAAGGTTCAATGCTATGATTAGTATTCAGGACTATTAGGCCTGATTAACTGAATGTTTAATCATGTGCTAAATTAATTACAATCAAGAACATTTCAAATTTATGAATTTATCTCTTTAAAATAGGCAGAATTCAAATCAAAGTGGTTGCGGAATTTTCAGTTTTTATTTCTGATTTTCCCCATTCTAATCATCATGTTGTGTTCTGCTGAAGGGTCATGAGGACTCGAAACGTCAACTCTTTTCTTCTCCGCCGATGCTGCCAGACCTGCTGAGTTTTTCCAGGTAATTCTGTTTTTGTTTTGGATTTCCAGCATCCGCAGTTTTTTGTTTTTATGTTGTGTTCTTCACTCTTGTCCACATTTCGAATATTGAGTGGTATTACAATTGAACATTACCATTGACCAGAAACTGAACTGGGCTAGCCATATAAATACTGTGGCTACAAGAGTAGGTCAGAGGCCAAGAATCCTGAGGCGAATAACTCACCTCCTGACTCCCCTAAGCCTGTCCACCATCTACAAGGCACAAGTCTGGACTGTGATGGAATACTCCCCACTTGCCTGAATGAGTGCAGCTCCGACAACATGCAGGAAGCTTGACACCACCCAGAACAAGCAGCCAGCTTGACTGGGGAGGCAATGGCGTAGTGGTATTGTCACTGGACTAATAACCAGAGACCCAGGGTGGCACTCTAGGGACCCTGGTTTGAATCCTGCTATGGCAGTTGGTGGAATTCAAATCCAATAAAATTCTGGAATTAAAAGTCTAGTGATGTCTATGAAACCATTGTGGATTGTTGTAAAAATCTATCTGGTACACTTTAGGGAAGGAAATCTGTTGTCCTCACCTGGTCTGGCCTACAAGTGACTCCAGACCCACAGCAATGTGGTTGGCCAAACCAGCGAAGCCCATATCCAATGAATAAAAAATAACATTCACTCTGTCCACCACTGATGCACAGTAGCAGCAGTGTGTACCATGTACAAGATGCACTGCAGGAATTCACCAAGGCTGCTTAGACAGCACCGTCCAAACCCAAACCCACAACCACTGCTATCTAGAAGGACAAGGGCAGCAGGTAGATGAGAACACCACCACCTGGAAGTTCCTCTCCAAATCACTCACCATCCTAACTTGGAAATATATCACCGTTCCTTCACCGTCACTGGGCCAAAATCCTGGAACTCCCTTCCTAACAGCACTGTGGGAAGCCCACATCCCGTGAATGAATAAAAAAAATTCCTTTTAGCTTTAATTCCTGGAAAAATCAACAATTCTCTTTGAGAAACTGCACTTATGCAAAGATCTAACAAAGAGGTAAGTTGTTACTAAAAATAATACTGGCTTCTTGAAATCTTGATAGGATATTTTAAAAGATCTTTGTCTTGCTGTTGACTTTGTAGTCTGTGAAACTAAGCCTTTGAGAAAAGCATGTCGTAATGTATAATTTGCATACTATGTGAACAGTAAATTCCCTTAGTTCTTAAATATGTCATCACAGTCTTTAAACAAAATGAGTCTAAACTTCTAAAGAATAATCTGTTTTGGGAATAAAATTCCCTCACTGGAGAAGTTGAGCTTGAATTGAACACTGTACAGGAGGAATTAGCCGTGCTTTTGTTCTAATGTTACTGAGTCAACTGTGAAACCTTCATGAAGGGCATGCCCTAAGCATTGCTGGAGACAATGGTACTCAAGGGACTCAAAGACACTTCTCAATATTGAAAGAAATAAAACTCTCAACATGAGCTGTCTATCACATCACATCAATCATTGTAATCATTATGTTTGAGGATTTCATGCTGCTGTGCTAGCAGTATTAATAGATATTCTAATCAGCAGCAATGAACTGAATGAGAAGAGTCATTCACAGTGATTTATTCTGAATACACTACTGCCAGTGGCAAGAGTGGGCAGTGATCATTATAACCCTAATTGCTATCTCTCAATTTGCCACACTCCGATCTAGTTTGATTTAAAAAAGTAACATTAACTATATACATTAGAGCCCTAGTTCAAACATGGAAAAAAGAGCTGAACTCCAGAAGTGAGGTGAGAGTGACTGCCCTTGATATCAAGGCAGCATTTGACTGAGTGTGGCATCGAGGAGCCCTAGCAAAACTGGAGTCAATGGGAATCAGGGGGAAAACACTCCGCTGGTTGAGACATACCTAGCACTAAGGAAGTTTGTTGTGGTTGTTGGAGGGCAACATCTCAGTTCCATCACCGCAGGAGTTCCTCAGGGTAGTGTCCTAGACCGAACCATCTTCAGCTGCTTCATCAATGACCTTCCTTCCATCATAAGGTCAGAAGTGGGAATGTTCTCTGCTGATTGCACAACGTTCAGCACCATCTGTGACTCCTCAGATACTGAAGCAGTCCAGGCCCATATGCAGCAAGACCTGGGCAATATCCACACTTGGGCTGACAAGCAGCAAGTAACAATCGCGCTACACAAGTGCCAGGCAGTGGCCATCTCCAACAAGAGAGAATCTAACCATCGCCCCTTGACTTTCAATAGTATTTCCACTGCTGAAACCCCAACTATCAACATCCTGCGGGTTACCATTGACCAGAAACTGAAAGAAGCTGGCCATATGGGGCTAGTCAATGGGGCTACAAGAGCAGGTCAGAGGCTAGGAATCCTGCGGCGAGTAGCTCACCTCCTGACTCCCCAGATCCTGTCCACCACCTACAAGGCACAAGTCAGAAGTGTGATGGAATGCTCTCCACTTTCCTGGATGAGTACATCTCCAACACACTCAAGAAGCTTGACACTGTCCAAGATAAAGCAGCCTGTTTGATTGGCACCACATTCACTAATATTTATTGCCTCCACCACCAACTCACAGTAGCAGCAGTGTGTACCATCTACAAGATGTGCTACAAGAACTCACCAAGGCTCCTTAGGCAGCACCTTCCAAACTCATGACCACCACCATCTAGAAGGACAAGGGCAGCAGATGCATGGGACCACCACCACCTGGAAGTTGCCCTCCAACCACTCACCATCCTGACTTGGAAATATATTGCCATTCCTTCAATGTTGCTGGGTTAAAATCCTGGAACTCCCTCCCTAACAGCACTGTGGGTGTACCTACACTCAGGGACTGCAGCAGTTGAAGAAGGCAGCTCACCACCACTTTCTCAAGGCCAATTAGGGGTGGGCAATAAATGCTGGCCTAGCCAGTAATGACCAAGTCCCATGAATAAATGAATATAAAAAATATATGCAAACTAGATTCAATTTCAGCCCCTTTCTGCATTTCAGTGATGCATCGATCTAATAATATACAGAGAGATAATATATTGCTTAAAGTGACTTAGAAGACAATAATTTGATGGAACAATGCTGGGAAGGAAGTTGAATTCTACAAGATAATGATGGCAGGTACATTCAGGAAGAAATGAAAATTGTTCCACAAAACTAGTATTTTCTTCAGGTACTCATTAAAAGGTTAGTACCAACTAATCCAATGGTCACTTTCGCTCAGTACTAGTACTCTTGTCCCTGAGTCAGTAAGTTGTCCGTTCATGGCCATTCTAGATTCAACCATTCCAATGTCTTCTAAGCCGGCCTCCCACCTTCCATCCTGCATGAACTTCAGCTCATCCAAAATTCTGCTCCTCATATTCTAACTCGTACTAGTAGCATGCACACTGTAGTTGCTGGCCTACAATGCCTCCTGGCCCAGCAAAACCTCAAATTTACTATTTTCATCCTTGTGGTTTCTCCCCTTTGTATCTCTGTAACTTCCTCAAACCTTACAACCTTCAGAGGTCTCCCTGCCCCTCCAACTTAGGCCTCTTGACATTTCTCGATTTCTACTGTCAGCCAATGGCCTGACATTTCATTGCAGTGATAAGGAATTTGTTGCATTTATGGGGACACTGACTTTCAGATGAGATAATGAACTGAGGACCAATTGCATGATCATATGGAAGTAAATGATCCGATAGCATAATTTGAAGAAATGTGGGGAATTCAGCTTGTGCCCTGGCTAATGTGTCTCCATCAAACATCACCACCAAAAACAGATCATCTTGACATTCATTCAGTTGCAATTACAGCAGAAGAAACATTAGCACCAACTGTTTACTTCACTGGTCAGCAGAGCAAGTGATTGCATTTCAATACGTAATTCACCAGCTGTTGAGCGCTTTGAGACGTCCTGAGAACAAGATCATGAACCTTCTTTATTCTTTCATGGGATCTGAGTGTTACAGGCAAGGCTGGCATTTATTGCCAATTCCTAATTGCCCTTGAGAAGGTGGTGGTGAACTACCTTCTTGAGCCTCTGCAGTCCACCTGGTGTGGGAACATCCACAGTGATGTTATGAAGTTCCAGGATTTTTACATGGCGACAGTGAATGAACAGCAGCACAGCTACAAACCGGGATGGTGTGCGGTTTGGAGGTGAATTTGAAGATGGTGGTTTTCTGATGTATCTACTGCCCTTGTCCTTCGAGGTGGTAGAGGTCGTGGGCTAGGAAGGTGCTGTTGAAGGAGCCTTGGTGAGTTATTGCAGTGCATCTTGTAGATGGTGCACTCTGCTGCCATTGTGTGTCAGTGGTGGAGGGAGGGAACGTTTAAGGTGGTGGATGGGGTGACAATCAAGCAGGTTGCTTGTCTTGGGTTGTGTAATGACTTGGTAAATGATGTGTGCCAGGTGGATCAAATTCACAAGGAAAACTTGATCACATGGTCACAACAATTTTGCAATTTGTATTTCATTTTGAGATGCGTGCCCTGAATTAAGTAGTCGTAAGTCCAGCAAGACTCTAGAGATTTTTTACAAAATTAAATTAAACATTTATTAACAAAAGAAATTATTTCAAACACATATATAGGTTTACAAACTACTACTATAACAACACCTAAAACCCCTAATTAATCTGGCTTCCAGTTACACCCCCATTAAGGCAATGATAAAAACAAATACATTTAAACAGATCCAGGTAAGTATCCTGGACAGTGAAATTCAAAGTGACTTTTCCCAGCTTTGGTTTCTGTAGACAGCAGCTTAATGCACAACCACTGGAGGCTTTCACACTTCTGGAAGACCTCACAATGCTTTCCTCTGCAACACACAGACTCTTCTCCTTTATACATGTTTCTCCCTTTAAATGCAAATTCCATTGTTCCCAATACAAGAAGAAAAGATTGAGGAACACTATGTTATGCTGACCCATACAATGGCGGCAGAAAGACAGGTTGACCTAGCCACAGTTAGATGACAGATGTCACAGAGTGGCTGCAGACAAGCTACAGTGGATGTGTGAGGGTGGCACAAGACAGATGAGCATGACATACCATGACAGCAGATCTCCTGGCAGAAGTAGCCAAAAGCAGCAGCAGTGTATAATGCAGCTAAATATTATAACCAAAACACGTTGTTGCTGACATTCCTTATAATTATATAACCTTACTAATCCCTTCTGATCCACCAAATGTGTTGTGCTGAGTCATTCTCATGACAGTTCAGCATTTTTCACATTAGGTAACTGCAAGCAGATTCAAGCGTATTTTGGCAGCTCCAATTCTAAGCATCTGCACCTGTAAATAATGTAAATGTACAAGATCCAGACCCAGTTGGGTGATATCCAACTTAATTTTGCAAAAGATCAAATTCCATTTAAAAGACTGAGCTAATTTTTCAGCGTCCAGCCATGAGTTCTTTGCTGAAAACATTGACAACTTAAACTGCACGGCATGCCAAGCAAAATATTAAATTATTTTCTTCTTATGTGTTGAATGATTCGCTATTCAAGTCAACTGGCCAAGTTCAATGAACTTCCATTTGTGACAGTCATACTTCAATTAAAAAAATCTCTGTAGTCTGCTATTCTATGTATGTTTAGAAATTCCTTCATAACTGACACATGATTCCACAAAGCTATAATCCTGTGAACACTTTACTGAACTTCATAGCTTTTAAAAGGCATGTGAATAAATATTTGAAAAGAAAAAATATAAAGGATATGGGGAAAGGAGAGGGGGGATGCAACTAAGTGGATAGTTCTTTTAAAGAACCAGCAGACGCAAAATGGCTTAAAGTCTCCTTCTGTGTTGTTAAATGCTATTATTTTATGAACTGGCCATTTTTGATGCACAATTCAGTGTTCATAAGCACAGTATCTTAAGAATTTTAGGAGTGATAGTCACTCAGGACATAATCAAAACCCGGCAAATATTGGAATCAGTTGGCTAAACGGTGGTTTGGTATTGAAATGGCAATGCCTGTAACCGATGAGGAATGTAATTAACAGGATCTTACCTGGCATTTGCAAACCTGTTGATTAAAAGCTTACTTGGAGAACAAAAAAAGCACAGTGCTCTGAAAACCTAAAATGATATCAACAGAACAAGAGCTGAAAGAAAATTTGCAGCTGCATTATCATACTAGAGGATCAGATGTTATTAATTTAATAATAATTTGCAGAACCCATGAGATATTGTATTTCTCCTGACATTGCTGAAGTAACAAGTGCAAACTGAAAGGTTTTTTTGTCATTCAGGGGGCAAAAGCTAAGTTTAGATATGTGCCAATAAACCTTTAGCTAAAATAAATGTACATCACTGTATACTGGCAGCCAGATTTAAATATTTAGAGGAAAGTCTTCTCTAGTACACCAAATGGGTCTCCTAAATGGGATAGATCCACAAGAGTTGCCGCATGATAGAACAAACCTACTTACCAGCCAAACTGATGCCGTGAAGGATAGTTGTCTGACATTAGGGACATGATTTTTCAAAGCCAAGATTTCCACCTTGTCACCTAAACAGTAGGTGGGAGTAGGGGTAGGTGATAGCGTAGCGTTTTAGCTGCTGGATTAATAATCCAGAGACCCAAGGTAATGTTCTGGGGACCTGGGTTCAAATCCTGCTACAGCAGATGGTGGAATTTGAATTCAATAAAGATCTGGAATTAGAAGTCTAATGATGACCATTGTTGTAAAAACCCATCTGGTTCACGAAGGAAATCTGCTGGTCTAGTCTACATGTGACTCCAGACCCACAGTAATGTGCTTGACTCATAAATGCCCTCTGAACAAGGAGAATAGGCAATAAATTCAGGCCTAGTTAATGACACTCACATTCCATGAGTAAATTAAAAAGTCAGCAGGGAACACATCCAAACAGGTACTTATTGCCTCACAGCATTTAAAACTCAGTGATTGGTTGGCAGCTCTTTTAATCCCCTTACCCAGAAGGAAAAAAACAGTAAAAACTGGGAAGTAAGAGTATTGGTCCAAACTCTTTTTTCCTTCTGAGGTAGCACCAAGTTTGAGTGGTTGTCACTGCTGGGACGTCAGGCAGTCCCCAAAGAAGAGGAGCTAATGGAGGCCGGACTGAAGGTCCGGGGTATTGGCGAGGCCTGGTTGGCAGGCACCAGCGAGGGGGTGACGGTGTGGGGGGCTGGGTTTGAGAGGCCAGAGGGGGAGAGTTGGGGGAGTATGAACTTGTTGGGGGGTTGCCCTCTGATGGGCATAGGAGACTCCCAAAGGAGCTCCCTTCCACTTGCCTGACACCAGCCCGCACTGTAAAAGCTGCCGGGTTACCCAGGTGATGTGGACCTTCCACTGCCGCGGGTAAAATAGTGGTGGGGATGGGATGAGGTCTTTAAATGACTGTTAATTGGCCACTTAAGGCCTCAGTAGGCCCAAGGGCCCAAGGGCAGGCGGGCTGCCTGATATCTCCACATCCTCCCGTAAAGTGTGAGACAGGTTGAGACAGGTGAGTAAGTGGCAGGCAGGCCACATGTTGCATTTCATGAGCCCCCTTGCTTTCAAATCCACCAGCAGGGGATCATAGAATTCCGCCATAGGGTTCAGCAGAGGAAACTTTACAATTCTAGTGCTAAAATTTATGTAGGTGTATTGAGGCCAAAAGTTTTATTCTTGAGCACTCACACTTTTTCAGCTGAAGTGGCAAAAAATTGTTTCCTCAAAATAATTTCACATGAAGATGACCTAATGACCTATAGCAAATTAATTAGTGAACTGCAAGTATTGCTATTGTTACTAAGCCCTTCATTATTGTTCATAAACTAGCTGAGCAAAGTTTGCAGTTACCTTTTATTTATTTCTCCAACTCCTCACTGTTAGCTACTTCTAAATTTGCTGGCGGTTCTGTGAAATAAAATAGGATTGGAGCGATTTTGATAACAGTGATGTCAGAAACTTCAAAAGTAACAAGAGGGAAGGAAAAAAATGCCCACAATTGTTTATGACAATGTTCATGAAGCAATGTTTAAAGTTTCACTTGAAGAAAACAGTACATTTGCAGCATCAGCCTACAGTAAAGAGTGGTTGGCAAATGGTTGAAAACCTGCTAAACTCACAAACATTCCAAATTCTAGACTAAACAAAATCTTCCACCTTCACTGAACATCCAACGCCATTTAACACACGACTTGACTTTGCCTGTACACCTTTAGGTCTTCTTGCTATTTATCATAAGCATCAACAATTTGCGTCACAGCTTAGATCAGAAATGGTTGACAAAGGTAAATTTAAGAGGAGCTCCAGGACTCGGTAGAATTTATGATCCTCTTCATACTTACGAATTAAGCAATTAACATTCAATTAAATTCAAATGTGAACTGGCCTATCAAGGTAATGCTGCTATAAATATGGTCAGTTCAAGTGTTATTCAGGTTTAGCAAGAAACAACATACTATTTATAGGATTTAATATAGTTCAGCTGTAAAGCACTCAGAAGTACCTGGAACTAGGATGGTTAGCAAGTGTATTTACCGTACCTGGAACTAGGATGGTTAGCAAGTGTATTTACCGTACCTGGAACTAGGATGGTTAGCAAGTGTATTTACCATGCTTTTTTATATATATATATATATATATATATACAATGCTATATCCTTGGAATGCTCAACAAATAGGAACTTGGCACATTCAGCCGAACCAACATGTTTATCACATTATAGGTGCAACACCTTCAAGAAAAAAACATGGTTGGTCAATTGTTTTTGTGCATGTTTACACACTCAGAATATCGAGGTGAAACAGATAATTGAGTTACTCATGTCAAGGTTATTCAGACAATAAGGAACAGAGTCATGAGGAATGTGAAGTTTTAAGGGTCAAAATAAACTTAATATTCAAAGACGGATTTGCATTCGTGTGGTGGTGGCAGTGTGTTACAGTTCACTCAGGGAGTCTGAGTTGCTTTGGCAACATGCACTTTTATAAGCATGTTGTAACCTGGAGCTATGGATAGTGATGGTAGTGGTGCTAATGTCTTTCCATCACATGGTTGACCAGGGCCAGAATTCTTCCCACGTCGTGCGGGCTTGGCAGGGGCAGTCGCAGAGCTGCCCACAATCAGTTCCGTGCCGCTATTTTACGCGAGCGGGCCAATTAAGTCCCACCCAGCATAATACGTGAGCGGTAGCGAGCGCTACCTATGCAGGCAGGGGGGAGGAGGGAGAGTTGGGGCCAGCACTCTTTCACGCATGCATGCACTTTAATCTTCCTGAGGCATGGAGCTGATTGTGGAATTTTTTTACAGAAATTAAAAATTTAATGAGGCATGTCCTCTCATGTTACTGTGTCACATGAGATGGGACATGCTTTTAATTTTCGTATAAAATTTTCCTTTAAGTAGTAAAAGCTTTAGGAAACCTCATCCCGCTCGTGGATGAGGTTTCCTAAAAAACTTGAAGGCTGCTTGGACTTTTCGCCTGCCCGCCAACCTTAAGGTTGGACGGGCAGTGTGAACAATGACATTAATTAATTTGTTAATGGCCTTAACAGGCCTATCAGTTATCGGCGGGCGTGCGCCGGAGTTGGCTGTGCGTCTGCCAAACGAAACATCGCGAGACAGCACGATGACACCGGGGTGTACGCCTGACATCATCGCGTGTCATTATATGCGCTGGCGTGTTGGGCCCGCCCCTGCATGCCAGCTGAAAAATCCTGGCCGAGAAATCTCTCCACTCTTACCACCTGCATGTATTGGGAGGATTTGGAGATTGATACTCAACCTGCTTGGCTGCGTTATGAATGCATCAAGGCCATCAAGTCCTGGGGGATTGCATACATGTAATATGTTACAGATTGTGCTGGGATCTATAGCCACACATCAAAAAGGGCAAGAATCATTCATGACCTTGAAAGTGGTTTGGAGCTACTCAAACTTACTTCACTGGAAACTCAGCATACTAATTGGAAACTTTTAAAAAGTTAAGAATTGTATGCCAACGAAGTTAGAGTTCAGTAATAATCATTTGTAACAATATGGTTATGTTTTTATTAGCTCCCCATGCTCTCAGCTCCAATAACTGTTAGTTGCAAGACTGGAGTTCAGAAACAACTTTTCTGAAAATAAATATTCTTAGCTACAACCCTCCTTTCGCCAGACACTATTTGTAAAATAGTTGCAGCCACCTTGACGGGGGCTAATTCTGAAATCACAATTACATAGCATAGCCTTTTTTAGCATGCTTATGAAACTTATTGTGATTGGAACAATGTAATTGTACAAATATACTGCATTAGCAAATGACTGTCAGGTGTTAACAGGCAAACAATAAACACTATGTACTGCTTATAAGCTTTATTGCAAAGGGCTGCCAAATCCCAAGCATTCTCTGCAAATACAGCCAATATAAGGGAGTGTGAGTTGACGGTTACAATGTTAAGACAGATTGGCTCAACACCTCTTGTTTTTGGCATCTTAGCCTTTCTTCAGTTTCCTTCACAGTTTGAAATTACAATCCAGGATCTACAGTACAATTTAGTGGAGATTAACTACTTATCAAGAGGAACTTCAAGAACATTCATTCAAATATCAACCCATTCCCCATAAACAAAGAGTGCTCGTTTCTCCAACCAAAAGCAGGAATGTAGCAATAGTTTAGACTAGGCGTAATTGCTAGCCAAATGATAATTTATCCATTACTGGGTTAGTAGATGTATTGTAATTGCATAAGTGACCTCCATGTATTTAAAGCACCGTGAAAAAATGCATGAAGGTGAAAATTTAGCAACAGGGATTTTTATTTGGAAATGTATCCTTGTTTAACGTAGGTTCAGTTTTTGGAACTTTTCCAACGTGAAGCTACCATGACAGGCTTAATGTTGTAGCAAATGTAAAACCCACAATAATTATAATAATATACATGTATAAATACCAGTTGCACTTTTTTGTGAGAAGACAAATTATGAGGTCATGTTATTTTCCCACAGAACATGTCATTTTGCACCTGTGTTTATGAAGACCTGGCAAATGATATTCCACTTATTATTTCATTTCATTTATTATTAGCCGGATGGCAATGCCTCCTTAAAATAAAAGAGTTGCCAGTAATTTATTTAACCACGCACTTTTTAGATAAAATAAAATCTTAAATAGTAGAAGTGGAGGTAATAGGATTATTTCTACCCTTACTTTCTTCAACAGCTTAGATGCACTCTATTCAAGCTATAATACTTTGAATGACACCAACCTTTTTAGTACATGTTCTTTACGTATTTATATTTTATCCAATTTCTCTAATACCTTGTCTTTACTGTGCACTATGATCCCCATAGAAACAGTTAACTGTCCCTTTCTGAGGGACAGGATTAATCTCCATGTGGAGAGGCTGGGATTAACCAGGGTTAGTCAGCATGGCTTTGTCAGGGGGAGATCATGTCTAACAAATTTGATTGAATTTTTCGAGGAGGTGACTAGTTGTGTAGATGAGGGTGGTTCAGTTAATTTGAGGCTTTCAAGGTCCCACTATGGGAGAATGATCATGGGATCCAGGGCAATTTGGCAAATTGGATCCAAAATTGGCTTAGTAACAGGAGGTAGAGGGTGATGGCCGAAGGTTGTTTTTGTAATTGGAAGCCTGTGACGAGTGGTGTACCGCAGCGATCAGTGCTTTGCTGTTTGTCGTGTGCATCAATGATCTAGATGTGAATATAGGAGGTATGATCAGTAAGTTCGCAGATGACACGAAAATTGGCGGTGTCGTAAATAGTGAGGAGGAAAGCCTTAGATTACATGACAATATAGATGGGCTGGTAAGATGGGCAGAGCAGTGGCAAATGGAATTTAATCCTGAGAAGTGTGAGGTGATGCATTTTGGGAGGACTAAGATGGCAAGTGAATACATAATGAATGGTAGGACCCTAGGAAGTACAAAGCATCACATTGGTGTACAGGTCCATAGATCTCTGAAGGCAGCAGCACAGGTAGATAAGGTGGTTAAGAAAGCATATGGGATACTTGCCTTTATTAGCCAAGGCATAGAATATAAGAGCAGCGAGGTTATGTTGGAGCTGTATAAAACACTAGTTAGGCCTCAGCTGGAGTATTGTGTGCAGTTCTGGTCACCACACTATAGGAAGGATGTGATTGCACTGGAGAGGGTGCAGAGGAGATTCACCAGGATGTTGCCTGGGCTGGAGCACTTCAGCTATGAAAAGAGACTGGATAGGCTAGAGTTATTTTCCTTAGAGCAGAGAAGGCTGAGGGGGAACCTGATAGAGGTTTACAAAATTATGAGGGGCATAGATAGGGTAGATAGGAAGAAACATTTCCCTTTAATGGAGGTGTCAATAATCGGGGACATAGATTTAAGGTAAGGAGCAGCAGGTTTAAAGATTATTTGATTAAAAAAATGTTCACCCAGACGGTGGTTGAAATCTAGAACACACTGCTTGAGAGGGTGGTAGAGGCAGGAACCCTCACAAGAATTAAGAAGTATTTAGATTAGAACTTGAAACACCATAACATACAGGGTATGGGCCAAGTGCTGGAAAATGGGATTAGAATAGATAGGTACTTGATGGCAGGCATGGCCAAAGGGCTTGTTTCTATGCTGTAGAACTCCATGACTCTATGAGAAGATATGTGGATTTTCAGTGGCTGATTGAAGGGTCACACAACAAGATTTCAAGTTTTAAAACTTATATTGTAAAAGCAAACAAGAAGAAACATTGACTAAACACTATTTAGTAGGCAACTTATGCTTTAAACCACATAAGGTTCCCCATTTAACTTTTAAAATGACCGAAATTCCCACTCCACGGTTATACTTTACTCTATCTCTTAAGTGGACACTTCATTCTCCAATCTAAAGCTATTCGTAGCTCCCGAGGGCTTGGTTCCTTTCTTTCCCTTTTCCAGCTGGGGAACTCCTAATCCCAGAACTGACTTTCATGATGAGGGATGAATTGGAGATTCTCTGCTCTAGCCAAGGTAAGCAAATCTTCCAATGTCATTTAAACCCTCATGAGCTTGGTCTCTTCGATCTGAGCATGAGCTCCCACCTGCATTTTGCGTGGTGACCAATAGGGCCAGCAATTTCTCTGCTTAAGGTGCAGGCAGCTGCCTTTCTCCATTGTCTCTCATCTCAGATTCTTGCAGACTGACCCTGTCTGTGAGGTTCAATGGTATTTTAGGAAAACCTGCAACCCAGTGCTACAGTGACTTTCTTTGGATTCTTCCCCTCTCAAAGTCTAACTCCAAGGCAATGTGTATCACATGGGACTTGTATTCAGGTAGAAATGCTAATTAGTTATCCTCTAGACCCCCTCCCCAACTCCATCCTATACTAAAATTAAATGGACATTTGAAAGTATAACCATTTACAAAACCTGACATTCCTAAAACCTCCCTGGGACTTGGAGACCAACAGTCTATCCACCATCAGCATAGTTGTTCTGGTTATTGTTTACAGGTGTGAATATTTTGCATCTTTTTCCTAGTAAAACAACTGCACTGCCCCCAACCACCCCCTTAACCTTTAACAACAAAGCCACCCAGGCTTGTTGTCCACAGAATCAGAGCAGGTCACAAAATCCTCTTCATCCCCCCATTTTATCCTAAATTAAAGATAAAGTCTCAAAAAAAAACAATCTTACAAACTTCATATTTGTAAGATTGGCTGTTTCCTCATCTTTAGTGTAGATACAAAGCACTCATTTGTACTTCTATCTTGACAAGGTACACTCTGTGCTTATATGGCAGCAATCTGATCTTGCATGACAGGATCTGAACTTTCATCTCTTCTTTGGTTCCTAATGGTCCCAACTTTCTTTGCTGCAATTATTTCCTTTTGTCATTATGCTCTATATCTTTTTATTCAACTTGGCTCTCCACTGAATTATAAACCTGACATTTATCACAAACTTCCTTCTTCTGCTTCATTTTAATCTCTATATCTTTAGTTGTTCAGGAAGTGCAGACCTAGATTTCCCTGTCTTTCCCCCTTGTGAGAATGCGTCTAGTCTTTGTCCAAATTATCTTCTGTTCAAAGGCCTCACATTGCCCGTTAACTGTCTTCCCTGCCATTCTTTAATTCCAAACCACTTCGGTCTATTCTTTTCACTGTAATTAACTCCTCTAATTGAGTATTTTCACATTTGAACATCCCTTGCTCATTTCCATAGCTACGCTAAAAGTAATGATATTGTGATCACTGTTTCCCAAATGATTCTGCAAACATACTCCACTATATTCCCCAGAACCAGCTCTGCTTCCTTCCTCATTGAACTGGAAACATACTGATTTAGAAATTTCAGGAATTCCTTCCCCTTTTTTGCCCTTTTCACAGTTATTTTCCCAGTCCATATTAGGAAAATTGAAATCTACAGCAACATTGGTCTTGCAGCTTTCTTTTAAGATATGCTCCTCAATTCCCTTCCCAGTATTTAATGGCCTATAGTATACATCCAGCAGAGTAATAGCTTCTCTGTTGTTCCTTAATTCTCAGCATGTTTTTGAACTGTCAAGTACATCATCACTTTCTAGTGTTGTAATAGTATCTTTGATCAACAGAACCATGCCACCCACTCTTTTTTTTCTTTCCATATCTCTTCTGAATATATTGTAGCCAGGAATATTAAACCTCAATTTCTTCCCTGTTTGAGTCAAGTGTCTGTTTTTGCCACTATATCGTTATCCCACATGGGTACTAATTCCTGCGTTCACCCACCTTATTTACCACACTGTAATGCACATGCACTCCAAAGCCATCTTTGTCCGCCTTTAATTTTTCAACATCTAGGTGCTGCAGTGGAAGTTCAGCTTCTGTCATGCAAAATCAGGTTGATGCCATATTAGCACGGACTGTAGGTTACAATGTGCAAAGAGGCTTGCAGGCATCACAACATTCCAGCAACCTGCCCTCTAAGAGATTACTAGGATTGCTGAGGCTCTGCCCTGGGGGAGGGACAGTGATGTCATGGAGCATGAACCTACTGTCTTCAGTCCGGATTATAGCATTTGTCCTCTCACCCCTGCCATTTTGCAAGTGCCCCTGTTGTTGCTTGTCAGCCAGCCAACCTAGACTGTTGGCACCCATTTTGAGATGGTCTTGTTTGAAGCTGGGCCTTCGAGGCCCAGAGCTGCTTGAGGTCAACCTGCAAGAACATCTGCAGTCTCCCCTGCTGAATGTCAGCATGCTGTTGCCACTGGGGTATCACTGCCTAGGAGCACTGGAATAAGCAAAGGAACTTAGAAGACAGACAGTAAGGGAATACACAAGGGTAATTAGTTGACTTTTGCAGCATGGATGATATTAGTGATAAATTTGATTTGGGATGTTTATTTTGATAAGGTGTGAGATTGTTTGGGAATGGGGAATGGGGGTTGTAGTTACTGGCATCAGATTTGGGTAAATTCTTAACAATCAAGCCAGGTTGAAAGAGGCTTTTTGATTTCCTCCTCCCTTCCTTGTCCTCCTTCTCAAGCTCCTGATCCTCTTCTCCCTGTGCTTTTGCTCCTCAGTTGTTCATGATGGTGAAATAGCATATCATGCAGCAATTCAACACAAATCTTGACTCACGCACTTTGACTACTGCAGGTCTCCTGCAGAGCAGTCCAGGCTACGGGAGCATTGTTTCTCCTAATAAAATACCTGGAACAAAAGCTGATCAGATGATGTTTTTAAGAATGTGCTTAAGGATATGGCACACGATCCAGCAGTACCATTTAAAATTCTGATTTGACCATTAAAGTCAAATTCTGATCCAGTTCAGTTCTACAACTTCAGCATATAGGCTTCATACTCCAAAGATCTCTTCTTTTCTCTGATGCCAATGATCGACTCTCACATTTCATAGGGCAGTATGGCTCTTGATAAATACATGCTGCACAGGTATGTGTGGTTCATGCACCAGAGTCACCAGCATATCATCAAGGGGGAGCCCTTGTTTCCCAGTAGCCACTTTTTGGTTTGCCATGATGGCTCAAATACAGCTTGTTCAGTGGACTGTTGCAGAATCAAGGCATCTTATACACTGCCAAGATACTTGCCATTGGTCTGCATGATTTGTTACCTATGGTCATACAACAGTTGGCTGTATGGAATGGGATCCCTTTTGATTCTGGTGCAGGGCAAAGTTGTTACATTGCACCTGCATTTACATGGAGTCTATGTTACCCAGCACCATGGGGAAAAACATGGATAGTTCTTGTTGCCCCCAGTAGCCACCTTCTGGTTTGTTGTAGTGGTTCAAATGGTATAGTGGGCTACCACAGAATAAAGGCACCATAACTGTCATGGGATGCAGGGCATTGACCTGAATCTTTCACTGTATGGTCGAATGCCAGCTGGATGTCCAGGGAGTGGGGTCTCTTTCAGTGGCAGTAGATCACAGAGTTGACATCTGAAGCCTGAAAATTAACGTACATGCAGTTAATGGCACCATGTATTACAGGAAAGCCTGCAGTTCCCAAAAAGTTGCACTTTTACTCTATCTGCTTCTCTCCAGTAATAGAGAATGTGTTCCGCTCTCTTGTAACACTGAGCCTCACTGGTTTCCCTTAAACAACAGTGGATGTAAGCTGGGAGATGTTGTGAATATTGCCTGTTGCAGCCTGGAAGGAACCCAATGCATTAAGGTTTTGTTGACAGTCACCCACGCCCTGCTCTGAGGTTGCAGTTTGGGCTGAAGCAGGTGCCAGATTTCAGTGAGTACATCCTTACTGAAGGACAGACTATTGGCATATTGTTCCTCACTGAGATTCAGGTAGAAAAATTGCTCCCTGAATTCAATGGGCAATTAGGACATCCTCCTTTTCCCTCTTCCAAAAGCTTGTCCTGCTCTGTGTCACCTTTGGTCTTTCTCCAGGTCATGCTATAGTCCAGAGGGAATACATACTAGTGCACACATTTCTAGGAGCAAGTGATTTGTGTAGAATGCTTGAAGTCAGCTCAAAGTTCTTCAGCACCTGTCACACCTGTAGACTTCAGCAACTTTAAAGAACTCTAGGAAGCTTCAAACAGTTATGAAACTACAGCAGCAGCTAGTACAAATCAATCAGAAACTAACACAAAACTAATTGATGATCTCTTTGATTAGCATTGGTGGTAGGTACTTCCTGCTGCTGTACACATGTTTAAGAGACGGTTTTAGCTGGACTCTTGAGCTCCAAAATGGGCTGACATTAAATCAGTGTTATACATTGATTGGCACCATGTTCTGCTTACTTTGGATACTTCCGGTGCATGCACCACTGTGTGTGCATCAACAAACCTTCATCAAAATGGCATGCAGCACGACATGTACTAGAAGTGTGCACATATGCCATGGACACCATTTTTTCATGTCAATAAAAACTTGCATCTGAACTTTGCTACTCAGATCTTAAAGTGCTGTCCTTATGGCAACCTAGATTATGGGGAGAATTTTCCCCCCATTGGGGGGGGGTTGTGTGGGAGCAGGCGGGAGCAGGCAGGAACCTAATTGGCGCCCCCGGTTGGGTCCGTGCCGCCATTTTACGTGGGCAGGCCAATTAAGGCCCACCCAGTGTGACGTGTGCCTAGAAGCGCTGAGCATTCCCTGTGCGGGCGGTGGGGGGGGAATTCCCTGAGCCGGAGCCTGCGCTCTTTTGCGCATGCAGAAATCTCCCTGAGGCACCTCAGGGAGATTAGTTTAAGGTTTAAAAGTATTTCATAAAGGAAAGAAAATATCTTAAAACATAAAAATTTAATTAATTTATAAACCCTTCATGAAACCTCATCCCACCCATGGATGAGGTTCCATGAAAAATCCGAAGGCTGCCTGGTCTCTTCGCCTGCCTGCCAACCTTAAGGTTGGACGGGCAACTCAGTTTATTACTTTTATTGATATTTAAATGGCCTTAATGGACCTTTGACAGTTTGGCGGGCGCGCGGCCAACTCGGCTGCATGCCCAGCAAACTGAAAATCTGACACGCGTGACATCCGGACACATGCCCGACATCATCCCGTGTCATTTCACACCTCGGCATGCAGGCCCACCCCTGCTCACCAAGCCGAAAATTCTGGCCATGTGTTCAAGTCTCTGGAATGAGATTGTGGAAATCCACAATCTTGCAACAGAGGCCGGAGTCTTGCCATCATCACCATAAAACATTGAATCTTCAGTGTGAGGAGATTCTGAGTCTTCACTCATTCAAGGCTTGCACTCTTCCACTGAGCTGTATCCTCCATAGTTAATCTTATGCACTTTTATGTAGAAGAGCAACCAGGAGTAAATAAGACTTACGTGTTCATTAAGGTATTCACAAAGATATCCATCTTTCACTCTTAAATGACATTTTGAAGAAATCAGTACAACAGAAAAGGTCACACCCTAGTATGATTAGATTAAGGTTATTAGCTATTCACCACTACATTTCAAGAATGTAGAATTAAATTACTGACTTCAACAAGGTCAAAATGAACTCAGTGGTTCTCTGTAGAAAATTATATCTTGGCAATTGTTGCAGTTTATTTGTACAACAATGTTTCATCTATATGTATTTGTTCATTAAGCTATAATGAGGTGACCTGTATTTTATAAATCAGGTTTATGTCTTCGATGCAACTAGTTAATCTACATGTTAAATTAATTGAACAACCAACAGAAAAGTGCATTTAAACTGGTGAGATGTGGAACTGGGCTTTATATAAATATTTGAGAAGAATGCTAAACAAAATCTGGCTGGTTTGTGTATATTAACATAGTCTGTTTGACAAAAAAAATGAAGTTAAATTGCTGTAGTGAATGGCATATACCCACCCATGGAATGCAATATTCTGAGCAAGGCAAAAATGACAGGGGTTTATGGAAACTCTAGGCTACAGTGCTAAGTAGCTGTTCAAATAGGGTGGTCAACAGGACTTTAAATTAGAAAGTGGGGGGGGTGGGGGGGAGGGGGGTAAAACTCCAAGAAATATGATTAATGGGAAACAAAGCAGCAGGTTAGCTTGTGGGGGGGGGGGGGGTGGATTCAACTTCATGGAAAATTATGAAAAAACTGGAAAGACAGGAGAGCCCAGGAGAGGCTATTAAAGTCTCCAGAACACAAAATAGGACAGAGTGTTTGGAAAGGGCTAGGAATCTAACTTTGAGCACATCAGATAAAGGGACGACAATGAGAAGGGGGACGGGAAATACAGGACTGAAGGTGTTGTATCTGAATGCACACAGTATACGAAATAAGGTAAATGAGCTTGTGGCACAGATTGAAATTGGCAGGTATGATGTGGAGGGCATTACGGAGACATGGCTGCAAGGGGATCAGGACTGGGACCTAAATATCCAAGGATATACATCCTATTGAAAAGATAGGCAGGTTGGCAGAGGGGGTGAGGTTGCTTTGTTAGTAAGAAATGAAATTAAATCGATAGCAAGAAATGATGTAGGGTCAGATGATGCAGAATCTGTGTGGGTAGAGTTGAGGAACCGCAAAGGTAAAAAAAAACATAATGGGAGTTATGTACAGGCCTCTGAACAGTAGTCAGGATGTGGGGCACAAGATACACCAGGAGATAGAAAAGGTGTTTAAGAAAGGCAAGGTTACAGTGATCATGGAGGATTTCAATATGCAGGTAGACTGGGAAAATCAGGTTGGTAGTGGATCCCAAGAAAAGGAATTTGTAGAATGTCTACGAGATGGCTTTTTGGAGCAGCTTGTGGTGGAGCCCACCAGGGAACAGGCAATTCTAGAGTTAGTGATGTGTAATGAGCAGATTTGATAAGGGAGCTTAAGGTGAAGGAACCCTTAGGAGGGAGTGACAATAATATGATAGAATTTACCCTGCAATTTGAGAGGAAAAAGCTGGAATCAGATGTAACGGTATTACAATTGAATAAAGGCAGCTACAGAGGTATGAGGGAGGAACTGGCCAGAATTGACTGGGAGATGAGCCTAGCAGGAAAGACAGTGGAACAGCAATGGCAGGAGTTTCTGGGAGTAATTTGGGAGACACAGCAAAAATTCACCCCTAGGAAGAAGAAGCATACTAAAGGGAGGACGTGGCAACCATGGCTGACAAGGGAAGTCAGGGACAGCATAAAAGCTAAAGAGAAAGCATACAATGCGGCGATGAGCAGTGGGAAACCAGGGGATTGGGAAGCCTACAAAGACCAACAGAGGTCAACTAAAAAGAAATAAGGAGGGAGAAGATTAAATATGTGGGTATACTAGCCAGTAATATAAAAGAAGATTGCAATAGTTTTTTTAGATATATAAAGGGTAAGAGAGAGACAAAAGTGGACATTGGGCCACTGGAAAATGACTCTGGAGAAGTAGTAGTGGGGAACAAAGAAATGGCAGAGGAACTGAATAGGTACTTTGCGACAGTCTTCACGGTGGAAGACACGTGTAACATCCCCAAAGTTCAAGAGAGTCGGGGGGCAGAGGTGAGTATGGTGGCCATTACCAAGGCGAAGGTGCTAGGTAAACTGAAAGGTCTGAAGGTGGATAAATCACCTGGACCAGATGGATTACACCCCAGAGTTCCGAAGGAGATAGCTGAAGAGATAGTGGAGGCATTAGTGGTGATCTTTCAGGAATCACTCAAGTCAGGGAGGGTCCCAGAGGACTGGAAAATCGCTAATGTAACCCCCCTGTTTAAGAAAGGAGTGAGGCAAAAGACGGGAAACTACAGGCCGATTAGCCTGACGTTGGTCGTTGGTAAGATTTTAAAGTCCATTATTAAGGATGAGATTTCAGAATACTTGGAAGTGCATGGTAAAATAGGGCAAAGTCAGCATGGTTTCATCAAGGAAAGGTCATGCCTGACAAATCTGTTAGAATTCTTTGAGGAGGTAATGAGTAGGTTAGACAAAGGAGAGCCAATGGATGTTATCACTTGGACTTCCAGAAGGCCTTTGACAAGGTGCCGCACAGGAGGCTGCTCAGTAAGATAAGAACCCATGGTGTTAGAGGCAAGGTACTAGCATGGATAGAAGATTGGCTGTCTGGCAGGAGGCAGAGAGTGGGGATAAGGGGGTCCTTCTCAGGATGGCGGCTGGTGACTAGTGGACATCTGCAGGGGTCAGTGTTGGGACCACAACTTTTCACTTTATACATTAATGATCTAGATGAAGGAACTGAGAGCAACCTGGCTAAGTTTGCAGATGATACAAAGATAGGTGGAGGGACAGGTAGTATTGAGGAGGCAGGGAGGCTGCAGAAGGATTTGGACAGGTTAGGAGAATGGGCAAAGAAGCGGCAGATGGAATACAATATGGGCATGTGTGAGGTCATGCACTTTGGTAGGAAGAATAGAGGCATGGACTATTTTCTAAATGGGGAGAGAATTCAGAAATCTGGAGTGCAAAGGGACTTGGGAGTCCTAGTCCAGGATTCTCTTAAGGTTAACTTGCAGGTTGAGTCGGTAGTTAGGAAGGCAAATGCAATGTTGGCATTTATTTCGAGAGGACTAGAATATAAAAGCAGGGCTGTGCTGCTGAGGCTTTATAAGGCTCTGGTCAGACCACATTTAGAATATTGTGAGCCATTTTGGGCCCCGTATCTCAGGAAGGATGTGCTGGCCCTGGAGATGGTCCAGAGGAGGTTCACGAGAATGATCCCAGAAATGAAAGGCTTAACACATGAGGAACGTTTGAGGACTCTGGGTCTATACTTGATGGAGTTTAGAAGGATGAGGGGGGATTTGATTGAAACTTACAGAATACTGAAAGGCCTGGATACAGTGGAAGTGGGGAAGATGTTTCCATTAGTAGGAGAGACTAGGACCCAAGGGCACAGCCTCAGAGTAAAGGGAAGACCTTTTAGAACAGAGATGAGGAGAAACTTCTTTAGCCAGAGAGTGGTGAATCTATGGAATTCATTGCCACAGAAGGCTGTGGAGGCCAGGTCATTGAGTGTATTTAAGACTGAGATAGATAGGTTCTTGATTGGTAAGGGGATCAAAGGTTACGGGGAGAAGGTGGGAGAATGGGGTTGAGAAACTTATCAGCCATGATTGAATGGCGGAGCAGACTTGATGGGCCGATTGGCCTAATTTCTGCTCCAATGTCTTATTGTCTTATAGTCTAAATTGGCTCAAATATTCCTGGTGTTTGGCTTGTTTTAAAACATAATATGAAGAATCCTATGAAATACTCAATTTGATATTTTAAAATATTTTACATGTTCTTTTGGAATGTTCTTAACTTGCAAAACTATACTCAACAGTGTGTTAAACTGTAATGTTCCAACTGTGAAGTACCAATTACGAAGAACAACCAATACTATGAAATTGCAAAACAATTGGAAATATCAGCAAACTGATCTTCATCTGGATGATGGAAAACAAGGCAGTTCCTAAAGTTTCAAATTTTGGCAAAGAAGCCAATTGCTTTCAAGTGCATGCTACATATTGCTTTGCTTGGCAGAGCACTGCTGGTTCTGTGTGTACAACACTAATGGACTTTAAACTGGGTCTGCTGGATTAAGCTGAGGAGAAAGTGTTCTTTAGCATTAGTCCTCATTATGGTAACACTGTTGAAGCGAGTCCACTTACAAGAGAGATGGATTTGTCATCATTCCACTGAACTGCCTGATTTTCCTCTTTGAATGTGATGCAAAGTGCTGCAAATAAACCCAGCCAACAGCTAATATTAGAATCTCATTTTACATGTAGTTAGAATCTCCTGCAAGAGGTTATTCTTTCATATTCAAGACTCTAACATGACACATTGCTATGTCATAGCATTCGACGTTTGCTACATCTGACCCAACCAGAATAAAGTTTGGGTGGGCATGAGGATTGGGGGAGGGAGGGGCGGAGTTGAAAGAAACGGGAAAATCAGATTTTTTTGGGGGATAACAGCATGAAATAAATCACTGTATTACATTTTCTCCATTGTTGGTACAGGTACCACTGAAGTGGAAAATTGAGCATTTAAATCCTGTGTACCTGAAGGTCATATACCTCCAAGCCGCTTCAGCTTGCCAAACTTTTGCCCCCCCCAAATTTGCTCCACTAATGCAAAATTCCTGATTTATGTAAAAGGATATCGCTTACTCAAATTTAAACCTAGAATTCACATTAGTTAGACCACTGATTTGCACTGTAGAAGAGCTACAAGTTCACAGTGACCTCAACTTCATGCTACATGGTAAAAATGTATGTTTTTGTTTTTGCGCACAGTACTAATTCAGACTTCTTTCCAATGAACTGATTTGTTTGATGAACATTTAAAATTGAGACTGTAAAACAAGATAATTTTGAAGTCTTTAATTAAGAAGGAGCACTGATCTGATATAATGTCAAAATAATGTTGGGCTTGTCAGGTACCTGTATTTAACCTTTGAAGAACAATTGCTTATACTTATTTGTCTCACAGAACAACAAACTTGCTGCCACTGTCTCAATGAGATGATCTTTATTCAGTGGTGCTCATGTGCACAGAGGTGATTAATAGACATTTGATAATTATTGCTCCAAAATAAACTCGTATTAATCAGTTAAAAATACACAACAAACTTGCTTATTAGCACAGAATTTCAACACTTCCAGGGGACTAAATTGGATAGCTCCCGAAAGCAGACACAGGTGTCATAAAAATGACTCATGGATTAAACTGCACCTGTTAATTGCAATGTAGGCAGCATACTAACCTTATGCTATCTGCTCATTTCCATGCTATCTGTGTCCAGCCAGTGTGAACTGCTCTGTTGATTGGATGGATGTATCAGCAGGGATGTCAATATTGTGAGAGACGAGCACCACTTAAAGCTATCCTGCACCGTTTAAAGTTAGCCTGCACCTCTTAAAGGGGAGACACATTGTGGCTTGAGTAGAAGCTGGCAGTAAAGACTGAAGAGAATATGACCTGGGAAAGAGTGAGCAATGGGATAACAGTGGAGAGGCCAGGCGTCAAGGTTTCCAGACACTGAGCCGGAGGTCTTGGTGGAGGAAATGGAAAAGAAAGAAACGTTCTGTATCTACAGGGGGGAGGAAAACCCTCCAGGCACATGGTCAAAAGACAATGGGGTCAGATAGCCTTGAAGGTCAATGCCAGGAATCAAGCCCCAAGGACCTGATTGCAAAGCCTTAAGAAGAATGAAGAACATGAGTGGTTAAGGTCAGTGAATGCATCTTCAAATACCATATCCTACCAACTCCATCACTAGCTTCAGACAGTGTTCAACTCACCATAACCCCATCAATTGTCAACCAATAATTTCTATCAATCAGGAGTCATACCTGACATTCATATGTTCACCACACCCCTGCACACTGCTACAAGCCTCAAATCCATGTCTCATGCCTGTATAAACTGCCAGCTATTGAACCATTAAATAAAAGCAAAATACTGTGGATGCTGAAAATTTGAAATAAAAACCAAAAACCAGCAGGTCTGGCAGCATCTGTGGAGAGAGAACAGAGTTAACATTTCGAGTCAAATGACTTCTTTGGAACGCCTTGGCCAGTGATGGGCTGAAATCATCAAAGATGACAGTACCCTCATAACCAATTCTCCTCTTGCATCTCACTTACCCCTCACCCCAAACTCTGTTCTGATTTACAAGCTGCAAAATGGTGTAAAGATGCAACTCTTCCTAACTACTCCCTTCCAGACAAGTTTACCCTTGTAATGTTTTCCTTTCAAATACCCAAGAGGCGCAACATGTCAGACAGTTGTGGAAGACCAAAACTGATTAAGAAGAAAAACTACTGCCACTTGATTTTGCACTCACATCTCAGATACTGGCACTGTGCGCACCTGAGAGGGTAGATGAGAGGCAAGGTCTGCACTTATAATGGCACCGTGTGTACTTTAGATATTAGATTGGTGGCAAGATCTGTATGTAGTGTCAAACTGACAGGAAAGAGCTATATTCAGGGCCTGGGCCAAGGGTAGCGTAGGTGCCAGCTTGTCAGAAGGCAAGGTCACAAACTAGTTCTACTGCAGAGGGCTTCAATGGGGCTGCCTGCAGAAAAATGCTGAAGGGTATACACAGAAAATATTTGGTGCATTGGGAAGCCTGACAGGGCCAATTTGGCACAGGGCTTTGAATGAGTTTGGAGACCATCCTTTCCTCTGCTTGCACACTTGTGGACCCAGCCACAATACGGACCTGTATTTTTGCTCCTAAAACGTGTGTGACCCAGGGAAAAAGTGCCCCGAATGGTGGGTTCTTTGTTCTGGGGGTGCAGGAGTGGGATTGAGTTGGATCCACCGCCCCTGGATGCAGGTCGGAGGTGGTCAAAGGGTTAACAGAGTGCTGAGGCAGGCTGCTTAAAAGGTCTACCTTAGTTCTCTGGGACTTCATCCCAGTTGTTTCTTTAAACATTAGACCCTCTAGCCCTCAACCCTCACACCCCCATCCATTTTGCATGCCCATACATGCAACTCATGCCAACCCATGCCCCCCACTCACACCCAATGACCTCTCATATCCTCCATGCCAAACCATGTCTCCACCCACCCCATGGACCCTTATAGCCCCTATGCCAACAGTGCCAACTTATGACCCTCCCACCCATTCGCATGGGTGTTTATAGTTCTTATTACAACTTAATGCCAACTCATACCAACCCATGAACCCCTCCAATCCACATGGCCCCTTATTACCCCAAGCCAATCTAGTGCCTACTCATGACCCCCTACTCATCCCCATGGTCCCTTATCTCCCCTATGCCAACTCATGACCCCCCCTCCACCCTCCCCCATGGCCCCATATAACCCATATTCTAACTTAGTGTTACCTCATGCTCCCATCCACCATCCTTCGCCCTTAGATCCTCAGTGCCAACTCACCCATATCCACATGGGTAGACCTCAGGAACCATGCTGAGATGAAATTAAATAGATTTCTAAGTAGCTATTACAGTCCTCACTCTATAATAAACACTTTCATTCATGAAAGCCTATTCAATACATTTAAATCCTCTCAAGTACTCAATCCCTTACAAAAACATATTTATATTCATTATCCCACATCAAAGACAGCTAATCCTTAAATCAAATTTTTCCTTACAATCACATTTTTGAGCTGTCAGTCAAACTGTGATCTTACGGTCTAATGTATTTTGATGGAGGGAAAGTATAGTCTGGGACTGTTGTGATTGGGAATTGGGGTTATGGTTACACGGATTGCACTCAGATGAGTTCTTCACAGATAGCCCAGGCTGAAAGATGTTGTCTAGATTTCATCTTCTGGAGGAGGTAGATAGATTTTTGAAACATTGGGGAGTTGAGGGCTACGAGGAGCAGGCACAAAAGACGGGTTGAGGCCTTGGGCAGATCAGCCATGATCTTATTGAATGGCGGGGCAAGCTTGAGGGGCCGACTGGCCTACACCTGCTCCTATTTCTTATGTTCTTATGTTCTAACTTCAACTAGTTCAAAACTCAGCTATCTAAAACCATTCCACAATGTCTCACTTATCCATTACCCCTCTCCTTGCTGACAGACCACACATTACAATGAGTTTAAAATCTTTATTCTAATTTTCAAATTACTCCAAGGTTTCTCTACAAACTATCTCTGCAACTTTTATATAGCTGCAAACACCCTTCAGTCCTCAGGCTCCAGTCTTGTGCAGCTTACCCCTTTCCTTGCTGCCGCACTATTGTTGACACAGCCTTGGCCCCATTCTCTGGAACTTCCTCCCTAAACCCTACTGCCCCCCTACACGTCTCTCCACTTGTTAAAAAAAATCTTCTCAAAGTCCATCTTTTTAATCAAGTTTTTGAACAGCTCTCCTAACTCTCACCATGGGTTGGTGTCCATTTCCTTATTTGCTTCAATGTTTTGTTCATTTTTATCAGCTGTTTATAAAACATTATGGAATGTTTTCTACATTAAATTCTGTATTCAAGTACACATTGCTGTTGTTAATAAAAAACACTTCACTACAGTTATAAAATACTCCTGCGTCAAGGATCAGAACATACTCCGACTAGTTTGAAAATTAGTTCATGAAAACTTGGAATGCATTGTTAAAATCTGTTCACTAACAATAATCAAAAAAATAAGATTACAAAGGTAGATAAGCCACAAATCAGCTAACTTTATACTTGAATATGAACACAAGTAAAGGAAGAATTTGCAAGGTTATGGCATAGGGGCCGCTCCCCGATGCGTAAAATGATGCAGGATGACATCGGGCGGAACCCCCAATGTCATCCCGCCCCATTTAAATTTTCAGGAAGGTGGGGGCTTAGCCGAATCAGCTGCGGACCCACCGACCTGTCAATGGCCAATTGAGACCATTGACAGGATCATTTAACAAATTGAAGGACCTGCCCATCCAACATTAAGGCTGGCGGGCAGGCCAGGAGCTCCGGCGGCAAATAGAGAAAACATGAAACCTCATCCACAGGCAGGATGAGGTTTCATGCAGGGTTGTAAAAATTTTAATAAAGTTATTCTGTAAATTATGAACATGTCCCAACTCATGTGACATTGTCACATGAGGGGAAATGTAAGGGATTTTTTTTCTATTTTTAATATTGTTCAAAGTGCAGGTGATCTCCCTGAGGCTGCACTTATCCTCAGGGAGATGTGCGCTCTTTTGTGTGCATGTACGAAAGAGCGCACTCTCGCTTTTAGGGAATCCCCCTCCTGCCCGCACAGGGAGCGCATAGCGCTTCCCGCCAGATGTCACGCTGGGTGGGCCTTAATTGGCCCGCCCATCTAAAATGGTGGCACGGCCCAGTTCACCAGCGAGGATTGGCTCCCCGCCCGCCCAACAGGCAGAAAATTCTGCCCTTTGTGACAAGCAAACTAACCCTCTTGGCACTTTAAGAAACTAGTTCTGTCCAAGCCAATCAGACTGCGAGACCAGAAAGAGTCCGAGTTGGCACTCTCTTTCTCTCTAACCATCCTGCAAGCTTGTGCCCTGCCTACTTTTTGACTAGCTACACATCGCAAACTGCATCTTAAATATCAACCCAGCAGTTTCTGTCTCCAGGAGGAAAGACTGAAATCATCCATCAACATCTTTAAATCATCTAGGCACAGAATCCGAAAAGACCATTGAGCCCAGTCTGAAACCATCCAAGCCACCAATTTACAGGATCCATGTACAATTGACATTTTTTGGACTCTTAAACAATTTAACCTACTCACCACTTTGTAACTTCTGTGTGCGTGTGTGCATGCGTGCGTGTGTGTGAACTCTTGAATGCATGTGTGAGTGAGAGTTGAAGAACTTGCACTATTTTTATTTGGAGTGGGTTTTAAGTACAATAAATACCATTCTCTTTTCTTTTAAAACTTACAAGAAAACCTGTTTGTGTGCGTCTTTTGCAGTCACAGCACTTAAATAGTTGAACACTCACTGAATTGGCAAGCAAAATCTTTTAAAAAGACCTGTTGCGATCAACTGAGGGATGGGGAAGGGAGCTTTCCACCACTTCTCACCTGGCTGTAACAGTGGGCAGAAGGTTGTAATAGGTGAAATGTATTTAGTGTAAGCCTTACCATTGAATGCTATTCTGTCCCATTGAGCACATATTTGAATTGAGATAAGATGATTTCAAAAAATACAGACTCCTGAATCTTGTACAAAGGCAACTGTGTATTCCAATGCTACTGCCTTTTGAAACTTAATCACTTAATCAGAAAACTTGCTGACCATTTCTTGTTTCCAATCCAATGACTTAGTACCAAATTGTTCCTGTCAGTGGAAGAATTGTTTTGCTAGGTAATGGCTGCTAGGTAAGACACACACCCATGCTCGTAATTGCATAAAATATACTTGTGAAAAGAAAACAAGCAATTGTCCATTTAACTTGCAATTGAAATAGACATAACCTCTTTATTCATAACTGTACTGGTTTTTATATTAAGCTGTTCCAAAGCCTTGAACCAATATCTTATGCAATTTAAAAAAAAACATGATCGTCGGTTCCAAAAATTCTAAAATGCACTGCAATGTATGCTATTTAAAAAATGTAGATTTCAAATAGATGAAGAATGTGTGATTTTCATCTGTATCATAATTTGGTGTATCTTCACAAAACCATTTCAAGTACCAGATATTTTTCAGTGGAGTTCCCAACATCAACACAAATCCTAATATGAAGACTTCTTTTGACCTACGGGGATCATGGGAAAACCTCTGAAGAAAAAATTTCTTTGTGTAATTGCCACTGACTGATCTTGGGAATCACAATCGTTTTGTAAATTCATCATAAATATGGACCAAAAAAGTCAAAAATTGAGTTGCACAATCTTCCTTCTTCCCTATCACAATTGGCACTGGATACTCTTATAACAATATTAACCACCTTTCCTAACTTAAATCAACATTACCTGTTGCAGTGCTAGATCTCTTGCTTTCCATTTTGTTCCTGGATGACAGGTACCCATTTGCTCCTGTACATTTTCCCGTATCTTTAATCTTCAATCCCCCCTCCATTATTAGACTGGTTCCACTCGGACTGTAAAGTGCGAGTATGTGCGAGTAACAGTGGAGATGCAGCAGACTCTTGTTCTACAAATTAATTCTTTAGCAACCAGCATGACTTGATAACACATGCAATGGGTCATGTGATAACTCTACTCAGGGTATCTCAGCCACCTGGGAAATTAGTCACAGTCAAAGCAATAGCTTAAAGTCCCAAGAGAAGACTGGAATACACGCATGCCAGCTGGGCTGAAAATCCCAGGCTGAATAGATTGGATTTCAAAGGTTATTGCTAATACAATACTACAACAACTCTTGAAATACTGCACCAACATAACATTAAATGACAATTCCAATTCCAAATCGTTACAATAACTTAATTCAGATAATTGCAAGCAGCAATTTCAGCCATTTGTGAAATAACCCACCTTAAAGCTTACAAAAAAGCCAAAATTTTGATAATACATTAAGTGGACTGTGAGTTGAGGATGGGATTGATGAACACAAGGGAGGCAACAGGGAGGAGAAGGCTGTGGAATGGCAGTTAGGGGGAAGGGCAAAAACCAGGGGGGCAATGGGGAGGGGAGGCTATGGAATGGCAGTGAGGGGGAAGGGCGAACATGAGGGGGGCAGTGGGGAGGGAAGGCTGTGGAATGGCAGTGAGGGAGAAGAGCGAACACAAGGGGCCCTTTCTGGGGTCACCCTCTAACCTCTTGTTGCCGCAGGAGTGAGCAGGAGTCTGCTTAGAAAGGAACATTCACATAACCATCAAATGTATTAACAAAAGTGCAATTTATTTACATGTATAGCACACCTGTGACCTAAAAGTTCTGTTGAAGGGTCATGAGGACTCGAAACGTCAAACCTAAAAGTGACAACAATTTTTCCTAACTTTCCTAACACTACCGCTATGCCTGGGTGCAGCCCCAACATCCGCAGCAGAGGTAGAGGCAGCCTGCTGACTGCTACGTCCTGATATCTGCGATGACCTTGGCGAATGTCCTCTCGTGGCCTGAGACCTGGAGGGCCCCGGCCTGCTCAAGGGTAAAAGCGCCCCCGGCAACCTGAGAAGCTGGAGTGGATGGGGTCACAGGCAGAAGGGGCTGTGAGCTGTTGCACATTCTTGGAATGTCCTGAAAGGAGGCTCCCAGGGTATCCAGCTGATGTTCATCCTCCCTGTGGTGCCCAAGAGCCCTGCCCCAACTCCCGCAGAGATGATGCACCTGGAGGGAGGTCAAGGTGCCTCGTCCCCATCCATGTCGCCTACATGTGGCCATGAAGTGCAGGACCGAGTGCAAATCCGGCAAGACCTGCTGGGCCAAGGTTTCCATGGTGGTTGCCAGCCTTCCCATGGTGACCTTGAGGCGCTCGTATGTCAGAGTCACGATATCAAATAGAATGCATACAGACTTCTCCATCGCTCTAGTCTGCTGAGTGACTGTTGAATCTCTGCCTGATGTTCCAACGCCTGTTGTTGCACCTCCAGCATTGAGTTGGTGGCCGCTTCCAGAGGCTTATCATCATCTGACTTAGACTGAGCAGGTGGCTGGTCTCCAGCAGCCCTCAAAGTGCCGGAGGCCTGGGCTGCCCCTGCCTCTGACTGCTGCGGGGAGGTGTCAGTGAGGTGTTCCCCATAAAGTGATGCCGAGCCTAATCTACATCTGTGCCCCACCAACGTGTGTGTCTCTGAGCTGGTGGAGGGTGTGTGTGAGCGCCGTGATGGTTCTTCCAGAGCTTCCTCTTCAGATGAAGTCTGTGGACTTGCACTGGTGCTGGACTGACATGAGGGCCTTGATCTGCTGGTGCCTAGAAAATAGAAAAGAGAGTTTCACTTAATCACCACGAGCTAGATAAGACTGCATGTGACTCACTGTGATTGTCAGGATTTGATAAAGTGATGGAGCTGTGATCCATGCTAGGTTTCTGGGAGAGGTGGATCTCCCCTTTCCCACAGGAGTGATCCCTGTCCTCCCCAGCCAGCTCGGCTGCAGCGTCCTCAAACTCAGTGAGGGCAATGATCTTGGTCCGTCCCTTCCCCGATCTGTGATCTCTCGCGCCTGTTGTGCGCCAGCTTGGCCTGTATGAAGAAGAAAGAAAGGCATGCGATGTGAAGGGATGGAGCAGAGGTTGGATGAGATGCATGTCCCCTGTGTGTGGTGAGCACTCTTGAGAAGAGACAGAGAATGGAGTGTGAGCAACATGATAGATGGCTCTGAAGAGGAGTCACATGGACTCGAAACATTAACTATGTTTCTCCACAGATGCTGCCAGCTTGCTGAGATTTTCCTGCATTTTCTGTCTTTATTTCAGATTTCCAGCATCTGCCGTATTTTGCTTTTATATTATGATAGATGGGACGGTGGTAATGTTGTGTGAGATCCCTGAAGAAAGTAGCTGTTTGAGTGCGTGATGCCATGATGAGAATTTGATATTGGAGGTAGTTAAAGGATGACTTACCCTGGTGGAATGGATGAGATCATTCACCTCTTCCTGGGTGGCATTTTGGGCGGGGTAGCCAGCCACACTGACCTGCTCTGCCACAGCCTCCCAGGCCGGGACAGTGAGGCTGCTGTGCTACCTGCAGCCATCCCTGGGACAGAGCACTTGCCTTTATTCCTGCACCCCTCTGATCAAGGCCTGGAGGGCCTGGTGGGTGAAGTGGGTGCTGCCTTCTTCTTCAGGCTCTCAGCCTTCTTCTTCTGGCTGCCAGACATCTCTGGTGGGCTGTGTGTTGGACTGACCTTTAAATTATGGCGCCTGGATCTTTGAACCTGCCAGCTGATGGCAGCCGCACAAATCAACTCCCGAGCCGCCAGCTGATTCGGACCGATACGCACCTTTGCATAATTAATGAGGCTCCAAGAACAGTATTAGGCATGACTTCCCACCATACCGGACAGCGGGGTGGGCACTGCCAAAAATGCCCGCCATCGCACTTAGTCTCATTTATGGAAAATTCCACCTAGTGGGTGGAATTTAAAAATAAATGCCCACCCCCTCCATCCCGTCTTTGGGGGCGAGTTTGGAGGTGGGGCGGGTGGGGGGATGGAATCATATGATAGGGCCAGAGGGTGTGGAGTGCAGATCCCGCCGCCTTCCCACTTCCCTCCAATTAAGTCTGGGCAGAAAGGTTTGCAGCAACCTCCCCCCCAACCCTGGAAATCAATTAAGGACATCATCCTGTCACTGATGGTGTTCAAACCATCGGTGGGAGGGGGGTCTCACCACACAACCCCAGGTTCCTGCTGCCAATTAGGGACTTCATTCCATTGAGACTCGTGGAGTTTGAGTCAGCACGGGTGCCACCAGATTTTGTTGTGGATAACGGGCCTCCCAATGAACACATTAAATTCTGTTTCATGAGCTCCTGATCTCATCCTTGCTACCAAGGAGGCAGAAAATAGATTCTAAGAATTTCCCCATAGGGCTAGCAAGAATATGAGGCCTAGTAATCACCGTAACACTCAACTCACCATGGACAAGTGCAATATAAAAGAGAATTAGATACTTTTCACAAAATGAAATGCATGGCTTTTTTCTTTAAAGGATTTAGATGAAGCTTTTCTGTTGCATAGTCAAAAAAGGGCTGTGTTTTTTGTTTTGTATGGAGGCATTTCCAAATGTATACACTGATGGAATTTTTGCATACCAACACAATAGTGCATTGGGCATACATCAAGAAAAGTAATTAATATTTATATTTGGCATTACTCCATATCACATAAAATAAGTAAACTTTTCATTGCAGTGATACATCTGGGTAATTGGCTTGGTTGTTGACATAACGAAAAGAGAAATAAGAATTCAGGTCATATTGGGGTAAGAATTCCTCTGGTTTATATGGTGGCTTTATAAATAAATTTGTGCAGATCCCCTCTGTTTATTTCTAGCAAAAGAAAATAGTGTTTTTTAAGGACGTTTGCAATTTTGCTAGAAATAGCTATCAAAGGAAATTTTCCCGCTTTTAGTTAAGATTTTGCTAATTCAGTAGCCAAAGGAAACCTCTCATTATGACCAATACGTTACTGTTTGTTTTAATTATGCTAGTCAGGTCAAAATATGTCCATGAGCTGTCGGTGCGACAATAAGTTCTTCCTTAACTATACAAAGTATTAAACTAGATGTCACCCATCCTTCCAGTTTTAGAATTAAACATTCATCTCTGATGTTTCAGCATATTTCTATGCACCAAAAGTTCCATGGAGTTTCATACCATACAAGTATGTAAAAGGGAAGAGGATTCTATTCCATTAGCTTTAGCTGTTTCCATCAGAGACAGAAGTAATGATGATGTGCACGCACGGGAAGTGATTATAAACCTCCTGCACTGTATATTGCCTTGACTAACAAGAGCTTAACAATATTTGTAACAGGCTGGATCAGGACTAAGAAAAAGCAGTGAATTGGACATGCAGGTCAGTACTTACAGTTCACAAGTGAGATTTATTCACCCACTATGGTTGTATCTTTAATTCAGAGATGAAACTGTATAATTGACTACTTTCCATCATTCTCATTTTTCTCCAACCAAATTATTACCCTAAAATAAAACCAAATTAATACAGATGCTGGAGATCTGAAATAGAAACAGAAAGTGCTGGAAAAATGCAGCCAGTCTGCCTGCATCTTTGGAGAGAGAACACCTTGTGTCTAATATGACTCTTCTTCGGAACTTTGGAACCAAACCTCATTATGTATGCTTGGCTGAGAGCCCAGAAATCTATTAGAATAACAGAACATCTTCTCCCCAGAGGAAACATTATTTGATTGACAGCTCAGGTTCTCTGGATCTTTGCAGTCAATTTCACAATGTTTGTTGACATAAGTAAGTGGTTTCAAGTGTTTATGGTTCATGAAGTTTTTTGAAACTTCAAAGGGCCTGGATGATTTTATTAGCTTTTCCAGACTTTAAGCATAGGGGAAAGTGATCAAAGGTTTACATTTTTTCAAAGCTTTTTTTCACACACCACTTTAAACTGTAGTGTTCATTGGTTCCATAAAGTGTGCAGTGGGTCAATGGAACAGAGCTTTGCATAGGGGGCATGAGGGGTTTAAGGGGGGAGGGGGAAAGACACAGCTTGGCATAGGGTCTGAGGGATTGGTGGGGGTGGATAACCTGGCATAGGAGCTAACCTTTTAAAAGGATCCCTCCTGCACACTAGGGTTCACGACTCCTCTATGGACTGTGAACCACAATTCTTTAAAAACCCAGCCTGACTCCATGAAAATTGTAGAGGAGTAGGAAATACCTATCTCTGCAATAGAGACAGCCAGGTTGGGAGTGCTGGATGCAGGCTGACAGGAAGCAGCCTGCATCCTTTAAAGGCATTCCCAAAAATTACACAGTCTGGGAATAGGGTTGAGAATCTTAGAAACAGGATCCACCCGCCATTTTTAAAGGACTCCCAAGTCCATCAGACTTGATGAAAATCCAAGCCACAGAGTCTATTTTTCACATTGTCTCTCTTTCACTTTGTTACATGTTACAATAGGGACCTCCAGTTACATAAAACTGTTATACTGTGGCAGGTTTGAATGAAAATTATTGTGACACAATTTCCTAGAAGTTGTCTTGCTCAGGTTGGTAGAGTGAAGGTTGAATCGAGGTCAGCAATCTTATGGTGCCTTTCCAGGGCAATGACAAGAGAAATCGTATAACAGCAAGACTTGAGAATAGAGAACTGTTTATGACCACAAAGTAGTGAAAATGTACAACAGATTCCAATGTAAACAGTTCGTGCCAAAAACATCAATAAAGTGGTTAAGAACAAGAATGGATAAAAAATAATGTCCAATATTTTATAGAAGATTATGGTTCTTGAGCTTGCAAGACTATGGGCAGAATTTCACCAATGTCGGGCGGGCTCAGCGGGGGCGGGCAGGGGCAGATGGGAAGCCGACTGCCACCCACAATCGGGGCCAGAAGGCAATTTCACTCTGGTGGGCCTTGAAACACAAGCAGTAGCGCTGAGCGCTGCCTGTGTTGGGAGGAAGGACGGTGAGTGGGGCAACATCGTGCATGTGCGTAAGTGAATGCTTCATAATCTACCTGTTGCCTCAGGAGGATGAGGAGTTATAAAAAATAAAGAAAATAAAAATGTAATGAAACATGTCCCCTCATATGACTTTGTCACATAAGCATGGACTTGTTATTAATTACTTTAAAAATTTTTATTTTATTTATATTTGCTTTAGGAAAGCTCATCCCGCCCGTAAATGAGGATTGCTAAAAAGTGCAAAGACCACTTAGGCTTTTTGCCCACTCACCAGCTGTAAGGTTGGTCAGGCAGTGAAAAATTCAACTTAATTGACAATTTAATGGCCTTAACAGGCCTTTTAATTGTTGGTGGGCGCGCTGCCAACTCCAGCGCATGCCCCCCCCAAAAAAATGGTGTGACTACGTGTTGATGTCAGGATGCTCACCCGATGTCAATGCATCTCATTTTACACTTGAGTGGGTTGGGGCCGCGCCTGCCCGCCGAGCTAAAAATTTTACCCTATGACAACACATGGAAAGTGACCAGTCAAGAATGAAGAATGTAAGCTGTAAAGTTACGCCGTTATTCTGTGGCTTCACGCGATATCCTTTTGGAGTCTGAGAGGCATTTTTTTTTACAATCTTTCACCAAGCTATTAAGCTGTGGTTGCTCTATGGAAGGAATTAACTTGACAGTCTGAATGGTTCTTTATCAGTCCAAGCACATGTTCACAATTGCAGTACAACAGGGAGTTTGTTGAAAACATTTTATACTCCCTCTATTGATGCTTTATGTTGAATTAAAAAGGATTCTGCTATAGATTGCTCTTGACGATGTTTGGGGTAGCTAGAATAGGGCTTAACTGACGTGTAGGGGTTAACCCTGCCTGCACTCAATCATAGTATCTCAAGGGGACACCATTAATAAGACAAATTTAGTACTGATGTCAGTCAATTTGTCTTCATAGAAGGTAATTAACAGATGGAATGGATTCTCAGTTGGAATAGCAGGAGCAAAACCCCTAGAATCACTTGACGCACAGTTGAATGCTGCAATGGGGGAAGAGGCTATGCTTTTTTTCCCGAATGGATAAGCTAAAGTTGGCTCCCTGGCTCCCCTTTTAAATTCAGCCTGTGAAGGTTCACTAATAAAAAAAATGGCCACTTGTAAAACATACCTTTTAGGAAAGGAGGCAGTGAACAGAATGTTGACAAAAGTATATCATCACAAGGCTGGTGAGGAAAAGCAGGAAACACATGAACATTGTGCCATTCAACTACTATTCAATGCATTTAAAAAAA